>NC_056747.1:644637505-644750005 GCF_019279795.1 Protopterus annectens
CCTTAAAACAATAGGCATGAAACCTTCATCCAGCCACCCTGGGGCCGACTTGTAAAACATTAAAGAGATTCATAAGATCTTTTCAATTTCAAAAGACACATTTGAAATGCTTGGCTTGGTTTTCCATACAGCAGATAGCAATGTTGCAACAATCTTGAAGTTCACATTTTACAGTGTTTTCTTTCATTTAAAAACACAAGCCTGTATTTTACATTTAATTATACAGTTGATAGAATTATGTATCAAATTCTATTTGACTAGGCTGTCAGCCTTCACCTATCTCTCCCCAATCATCACAATATTAATAAACGTATTTAAAAGGGTTAGGAGTGACTTTGAGCCCTAGTTATAACAATGTCATCCACACAGAAAACACAGTTCAGGTGTGTCAAATTCCAAGGGAGATTATTTATAGATAATGAGAAAAGCAGAGAGCCAAGTACTGATCCCTGAGGAGCTCCATTTGTCATATTAATTGTTTTAGTCCAGTTACCTTAAATGTTATTTCCTAATCTCCCTGGAATCTTAATTTGAAAAGCCACACTTTGTGAGTCTTTTTTGTGTAAGGAGTTATTTATTGTATCAAAAGCCTTTTTGTACTGAAGAAAGATTGTATCTATAAGTTTGCCATTATCCATTTTGGTATATACATGAATAAATGTGATATACATAAGCGTTTTAAATAAAAGCTTAAACACATAATGAAAAAAATCCCTTTTATAGCAATAAAGGTGATGCAGTTCATATTAAATTCAGTACGGGACTGTAATATGCTGACTGCCTACAAGCATTCCCATTGGCCAGCTTGTTTGAAAATTGCTAAACTTAGCTTGTATTTAGGCAGCATGTTTGCAAGGGCCTGTACTCGGTTTACAGGAGCTGCTCTATGATTGGTGTGCTGTCTCTGATCTCTGGAGTGACTCCAACCAAAATCCAAGACATCCTGTGAAATCTACAGAAAAATAAGTATTTTATTCACTGTACCGCACATTTAAACTATGTGTCATTGAATTGCCACCTACTTTTAACTGTTTAGCCATTTTTACTGTTTTGCTGTTTCACTGTTTCAACTGTTTGCTGTTTGAGACTGTTTTTTTCTGCCCTTTGTATTTTCGAGAACTTGTGTATTTTATAGCATAGGCTAGATTCACATTTGCTGAATCCAGACTGTTTGGTATTATCTGAGCACTAAAACCATTCGTCTTACATTGAGGGCCCCCTACACCCTTGTGGCGGAAGAGTGTAGCAAAGGAACCATCTAAGTTAGAGATTGTTGGAATAAGTCACAGTATTGAGCATTTCCATTGGCCAGCTTGTTTGAATATTGCTTAACTTGTTTTAAAAAATGGTTCTCACAGTTGCTACATAACCACTGCATTTGCACGAGTTTGCGGTTGTTTTTAACACAGCTCCACAGAGTTTGTCTACCAGCCACTGCTCTACTATCTTCATCTGGGCAATCTGAGCCTTCTGTTTGCACATAGCATGCCTTTGTACAGCACAGTGCAGTGGAGGTAAACAATGGTGGTTATAAACACAAAAGCTAAAGTAGATTTATTTTCCTTTTGAAGCTGCCCTTAATTTGCACTTAGCTGACAGAGCACCTCACTTGGGCTTTCTACAGCACTTGCCACTTTTACTGAAATCTCCTCATCCCTAATAGTCCCATACCCCTTGACAGCCCCAATAGTATACACCCAGCACTAAGCCCACAATTAAACCACATCCTTTCTCATTAAAGTAAGAAAAGTTACACCTAGTATTATGGATGGTCATTCCTCCTGCATTTCTCCTGTCAGCCTGACTGACATGGGTATCCTGAGGCAGTGTAGCAATTCCCTTATGTACACTGACAACCCATTACTCCTAAACCACCTAATCTCGATTTGTAACAGATGCATATACACTAAGAATTTGGAATCCTTGCTCTCTCGTTCACAGAACAGTGACACTGAACAGGTTGTCAGTCCACATTCCTGCACAAGAAACCATCATATGGGGAGGTACTCACTGGACTATATGAAGAGAGACATGACTGAACTCTCTGAATATTTGTCTCGGGCAGGTATGCCCCTAGTCTTGAGCAGCATTCTACCTTCACGTAGGATGATACCACAGTATAAACAAAAATGACTGACTTCAACAATTGGCTTAGTTTCTGCTGTCATTCTAAAGGGATCCAGTAACTGTCAGCCTGGGATGACATGGTAGATAGACCACGCTGCTTTGCCAGAGATGGTCTTCACATGTCACCTATGGGATTTCAGCTACTGGCTAAGGCTCTTGCCTCCCCATAGTGCCTTTTTAGGCAATGTCACAACAACAACATTTCCGACATAAGAATATCTTCAAAAAGCTACTTCAAGGTTATATTAGGCATCTAAACCTAAAACTGCACTCACTGGAAGCAGCCCTCACCTTGGAGGCTGTTGACATCTGTGCAGTTACAGACACTTGGTTTGGGTCTGTGGAAAGCACCCTGGCCATACTAGGTTATAATGCCTTCCACACATCCAGACCACAAACTGAAAGTGCAAGAACTAAAGGAGGTGGAGTGTCAGTATATTCATCAAAGATAAATACATCTCTAGACTGGTTAAACAAAAAGATTCCCTTGAAGTAATCCAGATCCAACTGACTGTAGGTAAGACCCCTCTCCAAGTTACTGCCAGTTATAGGACTCCCTTCATGAACCAGGATACCTACCACTGGATATTTGGATCTACTTGAATCGCTCAAAATACATCCAAACACCCTGATTTCAGGTGACTTTAACTACCCATCCATAGATGGGTAAATTATAAGTCTACTTAACACACTTGCCCAAAGGCTCTCGGACGTCATCAACTTCAATGACCAGGAACAGTTGGTTGACACTCCCACAAGGGGTCCAAACATTCTGGATCCTGGTGCTCACAAATATGGGTGATCATTGCACCAACCCATGTGTGCGGCCCTCCCGAGTGAGGTCTGATCATAAATCAGTCTCATTAGAAGTATCAATAACATCTGACCCCCCCCCCCCCCATAAGCAGGAACTAGACTAAAAAACTTCTCCAAAGCCAATTACAACCTAATACGTGATGGCATGAATAGCTCAATAGCCTCCTGCCCTCATTGATGGCATGGACACATATACTGGGATGTACACCAATGTCTTGTATAAGCATCTATACAAATGTGTTGACTCAGCCATACCTGATATGATCAAAACAAGATCCTCAAGAAAGAACAAGCCTGCCTGATGGACACCCACCATTAACTAGTTATACAATAAGAGAAAGAAATTGCTGTCCAAGAGCAGGAAGGAATGATCTCTGAACTGGAAGCATTCCCTCCTCAGCTTAAACAACAATGTCTCATAAGGCATTCTAAAGCTAACTATGAATCTAAATTTGCCTCCTTCACTAAGGATAACCATAAGGCCTTCTTTAGCTATGTCAGAAACCTTAAAGAAAAAACCCAGATCTGCACAGAACTAGTTGTTAATGGCAACACATATACTGAACCCACAGAAATAGCCAACTTGCTAGCTGACAGGGTCAGTGAAAACTTCTCCCACCATCCCTGCCACATATCCCTCAAAGCATACCTACCACCTGCCCTTCACCTAGTATCTCCAAGGAGCAGGTTGTAAATGCTCTCTCTCCAAAGCCAAAAACACAGCCTCTATGGGACCTGATAATATCCCAGGCTGCATTCTAAATGGATTAAAACAGGAATTAGCTGCACCACTGGGTACTCTTTTTAACCACAGTCCAAGCACTGGTTTTGTACCTGCTGAATGGAAAACGGCAACTGTCATCCTGTTACATAAAGGAGGTGCCTCCACAGACCCTGGGAACTATAGACCCATATGCCTGACCAGCCTAATCTGCAAGCCTATGGAAGGAATAATCATGGGCCTTACCAACAAAGATATAGGAGACCTCTAAATGCTTGAGCCAACCCAGTCTGGCATTGCTAAAGGGAGATCCTGCCTCTTGAACTTGGTGGACTTCTTTGAGACAGTCACCAATGCCCTCAAAAAAGGCAAATCTGCGCATATGGCCTACCTGGACCTGGCCAAGGCCTTTGACACCATTTAACACTCAGGCATCATTGATAAACTCACCCAGCTGGAGATCAACCTGTATATTGTCAGGTGGTTTGCAAACTGCCTCACCAACAGAACACACACAGTCAAAATAGGTGACTCTACCTCTACCAGCAGACCCATAACCAGTGGTGTTCCACAAGGATCTGTGCTGGGGCCCCCCATGCTTGGAATCTACTTCTTAGATGTACAGGCTAAAACAAAAGGCCTATGGCTGACAAAGTTTGCTGATGATTGTAAACTTTGTACAATCATTGAGTCCCCAAATGATGTCAACAAGAGGGACTTACACAGACAAATGACTGGTCCAAAGTCAAGGTCTAAAACTCAATGCAAAAAAATACATTATCATCCCCTTTGGCAAGGGCAATGTCCCTCAGATTACCACATTAATAACAACACCCATAAGCACGCAATCAGTGATGAGAGACTTGAGCACACAGGTTGACAGCAACCTTTCCTTTGACCACCATGTCTCCACAGTGGTAAGAAAGGTTTTCTACATTGCCCACCTCATAGCTAAGGGCATTGCATCCAGAACAAAAGAGGTTATAACCCCCCTGTACTCCTCAATCATCAGGCCAATAATAATGCTACCTTTGGTATATACCTTACCTGGCACCTGCAGCAACTGGAAAGACCTCAAAGTTTTCTTACAAAGAAAATTCAGGTTGTTCAGCATATTTCATATGTTGACAGACTGACATCACTGTCACTATACTGTTTTACAGACTACTCAGAGGTGACCTCTGCCTTACATATAAAGCAATCTCAGGTCCTGTTCTAATGGAAATGCTGCACATTCATAAATCAAATGGTACAAGATGCACTCACTCTGGGGAACTCAGCCTAGTATGTGACATCAACAGGACTTGCTGGATATGTGTCTTATAGAGGTTACATCTCTTCTGGAACAACCTTCCAATTCAGGTGAAGCAGAGCCCCTCGCTGGCAATATTTAAGCATAATTTGTATGACTGGATGGGAAATTACATATTCACCCCAAGAATTTCACCTGTGTCCCTCTTGGACAGGGCCAGTAGTTGGTGGCTTAGTTCCACTTAATACCTTGATATTCTTGAGAACAGGGGTTGTACTTGGCTAGACTTGTAAGGGCCCTAGGGCTATTAGCCTAGTAACCTCCTATAATTCTATGAACATAAACACATCTTTGTCCAAATCAGTATTGCTGTAAAAGTATAGTACAATAACCTCCATAACAGAACTAGTGCTGTAATTATGTTTATATTTATCTAGCCATTCATCTACTAATAGTGTTCTTACAAATACAGTGACTAACCGGAAGGTGAATAAGTATATGGTGAAGACATATATAAAAACAGGACAGCACTGAAACAAGTGAACCTATAATCTGGTCGAAAGTGAAATGTGATGTTAAGTGCCTTATTACCAATGTCTGAACAATAGTAATTACTAAACAAAAATGTGAACATTGGCTATAAGATCAACTACCCGCAAGAATGATATCACAGTCAGCCCTGCAGTAGCCAATCAGTGTGTGTATGTGCACTGTGGTGTCTAGAAATGATAAGGTGAACTGAATTACTACATATCATTGAAATACATGTTATCACAAAAGAAAAGTATCTTTCTGTTCATTTTAGGGGCAGTATGTGCCCAGCTGCTCAAGAGATGGGCATACACAGAAAAACATCATACATACTCTCTGCATATTGTCAGCAGTGTCAGTAGCAGAGCTGATAACTATATTCATGGAGTTCAGTGAGAAAAAACTGATAATAAAGAACAGTATCAGTGTTCTATTAGTAGGGCCCTGTGCACAAATACAATTTGGAAAAAATAGTTCCCTAGGATACACCACTAAAAGGACACTAAAGAGCCACAAAACAGCAAAAACGTATTACATTTATTGAACTACATCTACATGATCTGCATCATGAACTACAGTTGAAGAACCTAGGTGATGCTGTGGAAGTCAATAAGTAGTGGCAGTGGGAAGTAGAGCATTCAGTGGCTTCAGAGTTAAAGGTGTACCAACAAGGACAGAGGCTTTACTACTACAGTTCATGAAGAATGGGGCCCTAATGTAATCTACGTCTTGCTGTACAAATAAGTAACTTCCATCTGCAGTTGGAGGTAGGTTATTCAACAGATTTACTTAGGACTGACTCACAAGACTAGTGGCTTTAGTACCACTATCTGTGGGGACTAGAGGTGCTAATACTATCTAGGTGCTATTGCAGAAAACAGAAATTTCAGTGGTAGTGCGAAACAGGTTTCTCAGCAACGTCAGAGTTAGAGCTGAGATGCAAGTTTAGAGGCTTTACTGGCACAATATATGGTGAGTGGGGGACCCTAGTACAGCCCGGCCACTCAGCCAATGATATTGTACTTACCATAGCCAAAGTCCCATTCCATATCCTTGCAAGCTATATTCTACCCCCATATCCACCCAAACCCCCTCTGGAAATATCCCAAACCATAACTCCAACTATTACTAGGGAACAGGTCCTCAATGCACTCTCCCTGGCCAAGAACACTTTTTTCAGTGGTACCCGATAACATCCCAGAATGCCTCCTTAATAGCATGAAATACCTCTGCACTATCAGCATTATCATCATTATCATTACCCCCTTTATTCCCATTTTTCTATATGGGGTCAGGGTGTCACATCAATTGTCACCTTCTCTCTTGAATCAGTGCCAATCTCCTGCCTTCTTTGACAGTCAGGCCTGATTGTCGCAGATCTTCTCTCATGCAATCCACTTATCTCTTTGCTGGGTACCCTCAGTTCTCCTTGACTTCTTCCTGTATATCCCAAATCTTCTTCATCAAATTGTTTTCTACTTTCCTGCACATGTGCCTGAATAACCATCACTGTAATTGGAGCTACCTGGGCTTCCTCTCTGATGTCCTTATTTCTGTCTGTCCCAGAGTGTGCAATATACCACCCATCTAAGGCACTCTATCTCCATCAACTTTACAGCTTCCTCAACTGCTTTGCCTTACTGCCCAAGTTTCTGTATCATAAAGTACTACTGGTTGTACTACATTTCAGTTTCTTTGGCATTTTTCTGTCATGCACTACCCCTAATTCGCTGTCAGTTTACTACAGCCCTTCTGATTCTACCTTTAGCCTTCTCATTCAGACTTTCCTTCTCCTCAACTATCCCTCCCACATAAATATGAACATTCTAACCTGTTCCTATTTTCCCTTCCATCTCAGTTTTCAGCTGCTTCTGGTTTCCACCGATTGCTGCCATTACAACTGTGTTGTCTATACTCATTTTCATACAATGTACCTTCAGTTTTCCATTCCATTTCTGTACCACCTGCTGAAGGTCTTGCTCACAGTTTACCTGTAATGCCACATCACCTGCATAAAGCAGCTTTGTTGATCTGTCCCCGCCGATCTGTCTACTAATGTAGTCCATCACCAGTATGAAAAGCAGTGGACTGAGAGCTGAACCCTGATGCACACTCACTCCCACTGATAACCCCTCTGTGAATCTGAACATGGTTCAGACTTCAGTCATTGGGTCCATTTACATACCCTGCACTAATTCTACCAATGATTCTGGTGCTTCAAATCACTGCAGGACTGCATAAATCAGCTTTCTTGGGGCCTTGTCATATGCTTTCTCCAAGTTTAGGACTGTCCAGTTGAACTCTCTCATCTCTAAATTCTTAACTATCTGTCTCACTGCAAACATTGGGTCAGTTGTGCTGCATCCTGATCTGAATCTGAACTACTCATCAGTCATCTTACTTCATCTACTCTGTGTATTTGTTTATCAGTCATAGGCTCATAGGTTCATAGGTGAGTACTAGGCTAGCTGCCTTTCTTGGCCATTTTAGGTCTAGAAAGTTTCCCTTTCTATGCTCAAAATAACTTTTCCCATTTGGGTATAGATTGACCTTATCCATCCCAGAGTCGATAATTATATATTACCCCTAATGAGAATAACTGGGATCATACCATAGGTAATCCGAGGGGACCCATGCATGGGATAAAGCATTTAGACACTGCATCTTTCCATTAGTAGTACGGGGGCAGTCCTGGGATAAATTTTCTATTTCCCATCCAGAGATCTATCTTTAAAATGGGGTGGGATGAACTTTGTTTTATGTGGATGGGGAGTCTGTTCCGTAGCAGTTCTATCCACTGCGAAATGTACCTGTCCTTTCAAACTGTTCTGTTGATGTTGCAAAAGAGGTTTAGATCCCTAGACTAAGTATTTATGACACTATATGATTTCCTAATGTGCATTAAATCCATCAGTAATGAGTCAGAGGATGCCTTTATGACAGACATAGGTTCATAGGTTCATAGGTTCATACTAGGCTATCTGCCCTAGGGCATTTATAAGCCTAGCCAGAGTGTGTTTGGCTTTCGCCACCCATTTTAAATGAATTTTGCCATGCCCTTTTTCGATGTTAGTATACTGTGCCTCTGTCTAACAGTGACACAGAAGTGATACCCGGGGTAAACCTACGATCTCCCATCCACTCATCAAGATTCCTCTTGAAGAGAGTCAATGAGGGACTCTGCCTAACCTGGACTGGGATTTTATTCCAGAGTGAAGGGAGCCTCTGGGTTATGAATCTGTCCCTCCAGCATGTCCTATTTATTTCAGTGCTGAGGTTCAAGTCTCTCGAGCGCGTAGCTCGATGGGATTTGGATTTTCTGAGGTGCAGCATGTCCATTAATTCCGGGTTGGACATGGCTTTATACGTCAGGCACAGATCACCTCTGAGCAGGCAGTATGCCACTGAGTAGAGCTGGAGTTTCTTTAACCGGGCAGCATATGGCATCTGTTTGAGCCCTTTGATCCTTTTGGTGAGGTACTTTTGGGGTCTTTCCAGTTGCTGCAGGTGTCTGGTAAGGTACATCCCAAAAGGGGCATTGTACTCAATTATGGGCCTGATGAAGGATGTGTAAAGAGGCACGATGACCTCCCCTGATCTATATGTGAATCCCTTCATGATTAGGTGGGCTATATAAAATGTTTTTCTAACCACTTTGGCCACGTGGTTGTCAAATGAGAGATTGCTATCAACTTGGGTCCCCGGGTCCCTAATTACTTCTTCTGTACTTAGTGGATTACCACCTATGTGGTAATTTGTGGGCACTTTGTTTTTGCCAAAGGGGATGACTATACACTTTTTGGCATTTAGCTTGAGGCCATGGCTCTGGCACCAGTTGTCTGTTTCTATGAGGCCCTTTTGGAGGATGCTTGTGTCGGCTGGAGAGTCGATTATGGCGCCCAGTTTGCAGTCATCTGTGAACTTGGTCAGCCACAGTCCTTCCACGTTGGCCTGTATCTCCGAGAAATATATACCGAACAAGAGAGGTCCCAGGACTGAGCCTTGTGGGATGCCACTTGTAACTGGTTTGGAGTCTGACATGGCTCCAGCAATTCTAACCATGTTGGTTCTGTCCTTGAGCCAGTTTGCAACCCATCTAGTGATATAGGGGTATATATTTAAGCTGGTGAGCTTATCTATAATGCCCGAGTGAGGTATTGTATCGAAGGCTTTTGCAAGGTCCAGGTAGGCTGTGTGGACCACCTTCCCCTCGTCAATGGCCTTGGTGACTGTTTCAAACAAATCAACCAGGTTTAATAGGCAGGATCTGCCCTTAACAAAGCTGAACTGGGTAGGATCCAGTGTCTGTAGGTCCCCAATATCTTTAATTATGAGGTCCATGATGATCCTTTCCATAGCTTTGCAGACCAAGCTAGTCAAGCTTATGGGGCGATAGTTTCCAGGATCCGTTGAGGCACCACCTTTGTGGAGAGGGACCACTGTTGCTGTACGCCACTCTTTGGGTACATATCCTGTAGTAAGGCTGAGATTGAACAGTAGTTTTATGTTTGGGTTTAGCTCTTCTTGGAGTTCATGTAGGATGCAGCCCAGGACACCGTCTGGTCCCACTGATGCTGTATTTTTTGCTTTGGAGAGGGCAGCTCTTACCTGAGCATCTGAGATGTCAGGGGGCAGCACTCTGCTGGGATAGATATTTGCCCTTTTGGTGTGGAGGTGGGGGGAGATGTTTGAGCTGAACCTGTCAGCTAGGATGTTGGCAATGTCATAAAGCAATCTGTAGGATACCAAGTATGGTTACGGGGCTTTGAGTCAGTCCATGTAGGATATGTCACATAGGCCTTATATCATTTTAGTAAGATTTCTCTGCGGGCATTCCAGTTGTTGCATGTGTCTGGACAGATACATGCCAAAAGGGGTATTATATTCAATGATTGGCCTAGTAAGGGCTGAATAAAGAGTGATAGTGACGTCCCTGAATCTAGACACAGTCCCTTTGTTTATAATGTATGTAATACAAAGAAGTTATGTAATCGTCCACATAAGTTCCCAAATCTCAAAAAATGGGTCAACTCTTTTGGGTGTATTGTGATTGTGGTAGTTCCCTGGAGTAGATGACTTCCCAAAAAATACATTAATGCATTTTTGACATTTATTTTTAGATTATGATTTTGATACCAGGTATTTATTTCAAATTAACCTTCATGCAGGGTGGCTAAGTCATTTGGCGATTCAATGACTGCTCCTACCTGGCAGTCATCTGCAAGCTTACTCACTAGAGCCCTTTGGTATTGGCTTTTACTTCAGAAAAGTAAATGCAAAACAGGAGATGTCCCAGCACAGAACCCTGGGGGACTCCACCAGTGACTGGTCTCTTTGTGGAGGTAACTTCACCTGTTTTGATTATCTGCATCCTATCTGTAAGCCAGTCAGCAATCACCCTGTCCTGAACGTTTATGCAGTGTGATAGGAGTTTGATACCTCTATAGTGCTCACAGTTGTGAATGCCCCCTTTGTACTTGTACACTGGCACTTGTATGCTTGTTCACCAGTCATAGGTTCATAGGTAGGTACTAGGCTATCAGCCCTGGGTCCTATATAAGCCTAGCCAAAAAGGTTCCCTGGCTTTCGCCACCCAAGAAAATTATTTTCCTGTGCCCTTGTCAAGCAGTGCCACAGAAGTGATCCCCAGGGTGAATTTTCTATTTAGGTTACGCCTATCTCTCCATACTGTATGAATACTCTCTGAAGCCATTTCTCCCCTAACTCACCCAACATCTTAATCATATCTGCTGTAACCTCATCTAAGCCTACTAATTTCACTGACTAGAGTTTCCTAAGTGCTGTTCTGACTTCTCATAGGGTATGCTCTTTTTCATCTTTGTCATATTATTTTTTGCCATTTATTGATGTATTATAACTAATGTGGTCAGATTCACTGACAACAGAGAGTACGATTCTTCTATACTATGTATTCATGTAGAATAACTCTTATGCCCTAACTCAGATTTATAGACATTTTTCCAAACGTATTTTTTTAAACTGTACTTACTTTATCCCTAAAGTATCTATTTTTTATATAGTTTAGTATTTTTGTGCATACTGGAGTGATTTGCCCCTGGGCCTCCATTGAAAATGAGTTTCCTTTGCTCACTTGTACTTTCCCAGAAAACAAATGTCAAATAAGTAAATCAATAAATAAATAAAATTATAGGCTGTATCTGGGCAGCACCAGCTTCAATCAGAAGCTGCTGGAAGCACTCCTTCCTCTGTCTGATGTCCTGTGGACTGGTGAGCAGGTTGTTGTTGGTGTCTCTTATGAAGGGTGTCTGATGACTGAGTTTTGTTATTGTTACTTATTCACTTTTCACCACAGTTCAGCATCTGAGGTGCACACAACCTGGCATCAATGGATACCAAGGCCGTTCATAGAAAAAAATGACTTGCTACTG
Organism: Protopterus annectens; assembly: GCF_019279795.1. Taxonomy (NCBI): domain Eukaryota; kingdom Metazoa; phylum Chordata; order Ceratodontiformes; family Protopteridae; genus Protopterus; species Protopterus annectens. The sequence continues at coordinate 644,649,363 of NC_056747.1, forward strand.
CTGGTTGGTCACTGCTAAACAAAAGTCACTGATCCGGTGTGACAGAAGTAGCATCACACAATGTATTGTATTTGTTTAAATCAGTGTTTAACTAGTACTGCAATGGCTGATGAGTGTGCGTGTATGTATGTGTGTGTGTGTAAAAAATCATTTTTATCAGTGGACACACATGATATTATTGGACATGCACATAGCCCTTCAGGGTAGTACTGGAAAAAAAAAGCATCACAAACAGTCCAGACTATCAGACCTTCTGGGAGGATCTAGCAGCCCTCACACTTCAGGCTGTATAAGTGGACTTTCACTCAGGCATAGCAGTGATCTCTACCTTGAACGCTACCTATTCTAAAACATTGCTGCATCTTGTGCTAGGGGAGGGAAGTTTGGGATGGTGTAGTGATTGTTTCACTAATTTTCTTCCCAAAATTCAGAGATGTGACAGAAGGTCACTGCAGCTAATATCTCTCAAACTCGTTAGTGCAAGAAATCTGGTTAAAGCCTAAAATGGGGGCAAAGGCCCAAAACTAGGGGCATATTTTAAATATTGCTCTTATAAACCTAGAAAGATGATAGAATTTATTTATTTAATATTTGTTTACCATGAAAATCCGACTTGGAATGCATCCAATTTTCAGCAGAGGCCCAGGGAAAAATGCTCCAGATGCATGTCTTTGAAACGTGGGAGAAAACCCAAACAAATGCAGGGAGAATATGCAGACTCCACACAGAATGCACTCCAGCTGAGAAGTGAACTGGAGAACCTCTTGCTGTGAGGCGACAATGCTACTTCTGCACCACTGTGCCATCCAAAATGTCTGGATATCTCTGGATTAGAACCTTGAACACCACCACACAAGCTAAATGCCTTAGTCCTTTGAACCACAAAAGCTGTTTTAATGAAAGGATTTGTGTCAGCATGCATTTTCTGAAGGATATAAAGTTTAAAACTCAAATGTACATCATTATTTAGTGACTTCAATCCACAGTGATTTGCCGGAAAACACAAATTTTATGAGAATTAGACCAGAAATATGTGGTAAAAAATTGGCCATTCTGCAAAAATCTCTACAGTAAGAGTTATGCTACAGCTTGTCAAGGGACAGTGAACTGTCTAGAAACAGTAAGCTGGTATACATTACTGTGATTATTTTTTACTTCTCTCACAATCAAACATCAGACACATATACAGGTGGCAAGGAGGCATATTGTTTATATACATCTAAGAGCAATAGCTTCAAATATGTTATATTCCTCTTTTCTTTGTTTCATCCCAGTGACATTAGAGGGTTACACAGAAGGAGGCAGAACGTTTTAGGGTAGGGGTGAGAAGACATGCTGAATATATCTATGACAGCAACACATCTGAGTATGTAACTATGTCCATTTGTGACTTTACTTTCATTCCAACCTAGCATCAGAGGGATATGCAGCAGGTGACTATCTTTTGTTTAAGGTGGGGTAGTGAGAAAGCCTTTACTCCATGATTATAATCATAAGTAAACAAATTAATCAGTGTATTTTGTTGTCTCAAGACATGCATATAATTAATAGAATTACAAAACGAAATATCAGACCATATCAACTTCCTTGTATGTTCAGCTGTTTATGTAACCAGCTGTTCTGTACAAGGAATGTAGTGATTAATCCACTTATCAGTAGACAATGGTTTATCATGTCCTTGGTCAAGTTAATCATTCACTTCCATTTCATACAAGATGCCAAGTTAGGAAACTTAAATAGGTTCATAGGTTCATACTAGGCCATCTGCCCTAGGGCATTTATAAGCCTAGCCAGAATGTGTTTGGCTTTCGCCACCCATTTTAAATTTATTTTGCTATGCCCTTTTTTGAGGTTAGCATACTGTGCCTCTGCCTAACAGTGACACAGAAGTGATACCTGGGGTAAACCTACGATCTCCCATCCACTCATCAAGATTCCTCTTGAATACAGTCAATGAGGGACTCTGCCTAACCTGGACTGGGATTTTATTCCAGAGTGAAGGGAGCCTCTGGGTTATGAATCTGTCCCTCCAGCATGTCCTATTTATTTCAATGCTGAGGTTCAAGTCTCTCGAGCGAAATGTCACTGAAAATATCCTTAGATCACCAAGGGAGGTCTGGGGGACTGGGAGTAGTGAATAATGTAGCCCTGTACAGATAAACTGATAATTTAAACTGCAGTAAACTTTGCATTGTGGTATACTGGCATGTTACTTCTTGGTTTAGCACAACAGGCACATATTTCCTTCTCATGTTACACACAGCTCCAGCAGTCAGTACAATTGCACTGATATCAGCCTCACGTTACTCAGACATGGAAAGTAGTTGCCACTGTAGAGCGGAGTTTAAGAATAAGTACACTAGCTCAGTCAGACCCATGCCTGCTTAGAAAGGAGTAGATGACATCATTAACTGCAAAGAAATGAGTTCTAAAAACTGCTTCTGGTGTAGGCTCATTTTATTACAGTTCATTTCAGCTTCATGCCTTGGCTAAGAGCATGTAGAATTTTGTGCCATCAAAACCATTCTTTTCTAGTTCTGACCTAAATCTGCACTACTGTGTGAGTTTTTAGCTGGCCAAAAGAAACCCACCAAAACTGCATTGCAATCAAGCAGACACTGCAGAATGATCAGATGAAGTATTTATGAAAAGTAAAGGAGAGAGAACATTCGAGTTCATTCACATTGAATAACTTGCTAATCAAAAGAACAGCTTAAAATATGAAATGTGGTGAGGGCTAAAGGTAAGCAGACAGTAAGCAAATAAAAATGTTTTGAAAATTTGTGTTACCTGACCTCTATTTTTCCAGTTTTTGCTGCTAGTTTTAAAGGTGTCAGCCCTTTCTTGTTGGTGATCTCTTCTAGCAGAAGCTCATGATGTAGTCTGACTCCTCTCATCAAAATCTCCTCATACATCTTAATGACGAACTTGCTGTTCTCCTTTGTGTTGTCAGCGATGGTCACCAGAGCATGTAGGACTGTGTTACCTTGTGAGTCCTGAGCAGCAATATTTGCTGGTTGGTATGAGTTCTCCAAGAGGAAGGACACCATGTTTAATTGGTTGGTGCAAGCAGCCAAAGAGAGAGGAAGTTCTCCTGGTAATAAAAAGACACAACGTTTTTTTTGTTGTTTAAAAATGTGACTGCCTAAAATTGAATCAGTTAACAGAACTTTGATTTCTATAAGTCATTCACCTTTCCTAATGAGCCACCTCTACAGGTTATCAGAGCACATTCATCTATTGAGCTCACTTTCAGCCAGTGATGTTTAGAGTTATGTTGTAGGTGAGAAATAGAAGAATGGTAGGACAGTACCACTTACAGCAGAGCAGATTCCAATGTTTAAATGGTTTGGTGTAGGGTTTTCTCAGCATATCTAAGCAATATCTCACCAGTATGTAGACTGTGGTACTATGTTGTGGACTGTGGAATGGAATATGGTGGATTGATGGGATTGGTGAAGAGTCAACATCCAGAACTCCTGAAAAGGCTAACTGCATTTCACCATAGGAGATGATAAACAGGCTGCTGGAAACTTCTTTTCCTTGTCAGAGGAGCACATGAAGAGCATTGTCAACTTCCTCAGGGCAGTTTCCTCTCCTATCATTCTAGAATTGGGGTAAAGAACTTTGCTTGCCAGTATCCTAAGAGTGTCTTATTTCTCAATACCATAGAGCTTGTACAATCAGACCATATAACTATATGAACTAGAAGCATCCCTGTCTGTGGGTCAGTCAGTGAATGTTGTGGCTGTATGGCTCTAAAATATTCATCATGGTTTAAGTCACTCCTTTTGTATCTAGCAAAAACTTCACACCTGTCCATGCAGCACAGCACCCCAACATATCAAAAGAACCTAAAAGTACAATATTACTTTTGACACAAATTAACTCTGGCTGTTATCAGTTCCTTCATTTTCTTCATCTCTTTCCCTAAATATGGTAACATTTTTAGAACTTTACATGGCTGGCAGTTAAGTTGTATAAAATGAGCTCATTAAAATATCTCTTATTTTTAATTCAGAATGCAGTTGGCACCTGGAAGTGATGGCTTAAAGTTACTCATGCCAGTCACTGACCACATCTTGCAACAGTGTCATGGAATGATCTGAATGGGGATGTGGGAACACTGGACTACAGCAAAGAGCAGTAAAGTCATGGGAGGGACAGTGTAATGAGGGGGACCACAGGACTGCCAGAGATTCTAACTAAAAATATGAGAATGACCAAGGAAAATGTAGACAAGCAAGGGATTTGATGAAACCATGAGCTGTGCAGCATCTATCCTACAAGGGAGTGACAGACTTTGGAATTCTAAGAATCATGAGATTCGGAATAATTGAACAAAAGCATAAAACTAGCAGTATGTCAGGTGGATGATGATCAAATACTTGAACACCTTTACTTGACTAAAAGACATACTCATTAAATAAGGTATCTGCACTCAGGATTTTAACCTTTCTTTAATGCACAGCAAATTCAGTATTGATTGGCTTACATTAAGTGCAGGTTGTAAGGCTTGTCCTTCACAGGAAAACAGGCAACCTCAAAAAGAGAACCATGAATCATTTTGTTTACATTTGGCTCATTTTCCAATGAACATGTATTTGATAAACTAACATGGAGTTGAAGAAACTTTCCAACAATGTTACAAGAGCCAAGAATATAGCGACTTGTGAGATTGGAGGCACATTTACCTTAACAGTAGATGTCATCCAATTCTCCTAGGACATTGTAATCAATGAACAGCTGTCAAACTTTTCTACGAGTGTTTTAGTAATCAGGTGGTCACTGAATTACTTATGTAAATAAAATGGAATTACTTTAGTATGACATAGAGAGCAACTTAGTGAGGAACTGTTTATATTTTTCTTATACTTCAATGTATTCTGTGGATGGGATTTTATGGATCAGATCTGCAGCATGAATTTTATGATTAAGGTTGTTTGAATTTTATTTTAGGAAGGTACAATCTTCATTCTAACATAGTCATTACTATTTGCTAACATGAGCATGGTAACTGAGACTAAGAAAATGTCCTTTCTCTGGAGTATGCAGCGACCTCAGAGAAGATGTAATATTTAGAGGTGGTATATACAACATGGCCTTCCCTTCACGGAGACCCTCATAAAAAATGGCCACTTGCAATCAGTGAACTGCCCTGGGAAAGAAACTTAAAGGAATAAAATAAAATAAAATAAAATAAATGGGGTCAAACTGAGCATGTATCATTTACTTTTATTTTATTTTATTTTATTTTACATTTGTTGACCGGGATAGTCTAACTGGATTTATGTCCATTTTCAGTAGAGTCCCAGGGAGATAAGCTGCAAGAGATTACTAGACTACTAACATACAGGTACTAGTTGTTATACAGTTAAATACTACAAATTTTAAGCAGTTCAGGAATCTTCACAGTTTACACAAAAAACATGTTACAAGCATTAGATAAGATATTTTAGACTTTATGTACAAGACTTCATTAGTAACTAGAAAGTAATTGTTAAACAAATGCATACTTCAACTTTCAACAGTTCAGCAATGCCCACAGTTTAAACAATACTTGTTGCCTGCCTTAGGTAGGATGCTTTAGAATTATATGTAGAAGAATTTAACTAGGTATTTTAAATTATCTCTATTAGAATAAGATATGTTTTTGCTGAGGATAGGCCTTGATCTAAAAAGACACAGAGCAGGAATTAGGTCTTAAGAGAGGGTATTTGGGATATAGTATGAGATTAGTCTGGATTTGTACAGGGAGATAACCAATGGGTTTTAAGATAGAGTTTCAGATTGTGTTTAAAAGGTTTAAATGAAGACAGTGATGTAAGTTCATGGGAGAGTTGGTTCCAATAATTTCCAACTGCATTTGAGAACAGAGCATCTCCTGCCATGTTATTTGATTTACATGTTGATACAAGTAGTTTATTAGATGAGCGTAAAGTTGAAAGGTTCTTATATTGGGTAATGAGACTAGCAAGTATTGGGGTATTGGTAGGTTGGAAAAGGGTTTTGTGCGCAATGGTGAGTTGTTTAAAGTGAATCTCATTCAGAAGCTCTAACTAGCCTAATTGTTTCAGATTATGGCAGTGATGGGTCTTAAAGGAGGAAGCAGTAGCAAATCTTGCAATGCTATTGTAAACGTTGGCTAGCTTGTTAAGGTTATTTTTTGATAAGTTAGTATATATGAAAGAAGCAAAAAGAAGTGTGGAGATAAGGTGGGAATAGCCAATAGTGGTTCTGGCTAGTGGGGAGAGAAAGGGTTTTATCCTATAGAGGGTGCCTAGTTTCCTGTGGCCAGTTTTTATGGTTTTGTTGATATGGGTTTCAAAGTTCAGGTTATTATCAATGGTTACCCCTAGAAGTTTAGTTGTTGGATTAGGAGATATGAGTGTACCATTACTGGATAAGACTGAAAAGTTCATTGGAAGTGATTTACTGGTAGGAATGAAGAGGAGGAGTTTGTTTTTTTTTGGGGGGGGGTTCAAGAGGAGGCATCATCAGTGGTGTCTTCAGCTAGTTATTATCCTCCACTGATGCATTTGGAAAATGGCAATTAGATTTTAGTCACCAGCCTTCATTCTCTTTACCTGCAGTTTCACAGCATGTTCTCTGTTTTCATTTCATTTGTATCCCAATTCTTTGTCCTCATTTATCACACCATAAACTGCACAATACATTAAAAAAAACACCTCACACTTTTATCCTGTCATGTTATTCAAAATATATAGTAGAATAGCATTGCCATATCCAGTACCATGAGCACCTGCCAATCATACCCACCAACACCTTGTGCCAGGGCAGTTGCGCCTTTCTTCCCACCTTATGTATGCCTCCATCCTTCAGCCACTATCCTACCCAGTTCCTTCTTTCTGCCTCCCTCTTGCCTGTACCTTAGACTACAGGTACAGCTGTTTCCATGTATCTCAAGCTCCCCCAAGGTCAGTATCTCTCCTGATTTCGCTAGTGTCAACTACATGCCTAGATAATGCCTCCATAACTCTCCTTCATTAGAAAAGTTCAAACCGTTTCAAAAGAGGTGAATTATTTGTACATAAATACAGTCTGTGCTTTGCATATGGTTCCTTTTTATTCAAAATATCACTGCATGTTCAAACTACTCCAAACCCTTTCTCACTCATTCTTTTTCCTTTCCGTCATCCACACACCTTATATTTCTTAATCCTCTCCTTACTTAATAAACTCACTGCAGGTCCATGAAATACACATCTTAGTTTAATGCATGCATTAGCCATTTTCCTCTCTCTGTGTATGTGTGTGTTTAAATATATATATGTATTTATACATGTGCCTGGTGTGTATTTAGACACACACACATACACACACAAATATATATAAATAAATATATATATATATATATATATATATATATATATACACATATATACATATATTAAAAACCTCAGCTTTGGCCAGCTAATAACTGGCTGTATTCAACTGGATGTATAAGAGAATTTAAGTACCTTTATCTGCACTTTTTTTTCAAAAAATACAGTATTTAAATTGATTTAACTGTGTTGCAGGAATATTAACTGAACTGGAAGTTAGTCAGTGTTTGCTGAATTTTGTTATTTGCTAGTAATTACAGGTGTGGGGATAGCCACATTCTTTGATTTCCTGTCCTTGCCTATTTAAGTGGTACAGTGTGAAATATTTTCTGCTTAAAAACCTCAGCTTTGGCTGGCTAAGAACTAGCTGTATTCAACTGGACGTATAAGAGAATTTAAGTACCTTTATCTGCACTTTTTTTTCAAAAATGCAGTATTTAAATTGATTTTAACTGTGTTGCAGGAATATTAACTGAACTGGAAGTTAGTCAGTGTTTGCTGAATTTTGGTATTTGCTAGTAATTACAGGTGTGAGGGTAGCCACATTCATTGATTTCCTGTCCTTGCCTATTTAAGTGGTACAGTGTGAAATATTTTCTGCTTAAAAACCTCAGCTTTGGCCGGCTAAGAACTAGCTGTATTCAACTGGACGTATAAGAGAATTTAAGTACCTTTATCTGCACTTTTTTTTTTCAAAAAATACAGTATTTAAATTGATTTTAACTGTGTTGCAGGAATATTAACTGAACTGGAAGTTTTGACTCTGCTCTTCAGTTAGTCCCACCTACCCTCCCTGTTTCTGTTTTGGTGTTAATCTTAGTTGCCTTGAAACTGCCCGCCCCTCTTGTAAATTTGTGTTTGGATACTCCTTCTGGGCCCATCTCATTTGCTCACTCAACTGAGTGCAGTGAGATCATATTCTGATTTCAGGCACTCCTACTGTGTACAAAGAGATCTGGGAAACAGAAAAAAAATGTAAGCTTGTTTCCTGACTTTCCTGTTAAGTGGTATAGACTATTTGTAGGCTTCTGAGCCCCCAAGCCCTTCTGTGTTAGAGGGAAGCCTTCTAGCTTAGTTTTTTTTTCTTATAACTAGCCAGTTTTCTAGTTTCAGCACTCAAATCTGTTTCTTTGATCTCAGCACTAGTTCAGAAAAAAAAAATTCATCTGCTTTTACTGTACTTGTGTTTCTACCTACTTTATTTTACTTTTGCATCATCTTAAAAGTACTCAATTGTATTTATTACTGCTTGGTGTAACTCATTCTAAGCCTTTTGGTTTAAACACTTGGGCTTCGGACCAGTTGTTTTGCACTGAGAGGGTTTGTGGTCTGCACTGTAGTGGCAGAACAGGTAGCTTACATCCTTCTAGGTTGGGAACTGCTGATTGAGGGCTCAGTGTCTGTTATTCTTAAAGTGTATTAGTTCTGGTTTAAGCTCTGCCCTTCTGAGCTGGGAATTTCTGGTTAAAGGCTTATAGTGCATGCATATCTGAACTGCTTCTTACTGAAGTTGTTGCGCCTTGTTTGCTGTGGCATAGACTGGATTCGGGCCTGCTGGATCTAGCTTTGTTTGTGTAACATGAGCACTAATCCAGGCATTCTCTAAAGTATTCAATTGTATTTATTACTGCTTGGTAGTAACTTGATTAAAGTGTAGCTATCATTCTAAGTCTTTTGGATTAAGCACTTGGGCTTCAGACCAGTTGTTTTACATTAGGAAGGTTTGTGGCATGCACTGTGGTGGCAGGACAGGTAGCTTTCATCCTTCTAAGTTGGGAACTGCTGATTGAGAGCCCAGTGTCTGTTATTCTTAAAGTGTATTAGTTCTGGTTTAAGGACTTGGGCTTCAGGCCAGTTATTTTACATTAAGAAGGTTCGTGGTCTGCACTCTTGTGGGAGAAGAGGCTGGACTCTGCCTTTCTGAGCTGGGAATTTCTGGTTAAAGGTTTATATTACCTGAATATTTGAACTGTATCTTACTGAAATTGGTACACCTTGTTTGCTGTAGCATAGACTAGATCCAGGCCTGCTGAATCTAGCTTTGTTTATATGCTTGTTGTTTGTTTGCTTGTTATTTCCCTGGAACGCTAATTCCACCTAATACGCGGCTTCTCAGCGCTTCTGTGGATCACTAGTGATATCTGCATTGCTTACTGTACTTATTTCCTTGTTTCACTTGAAATAAAGTTACTGTTTGTCGTTTTTGCATTTAAGTTACCTGTAACACATTGCACTTAAGTTACCTGGCACTTGCTCACTAAAGCAATTATATAAGTCAGCACTAAAAATTAAAAGCACTACACCCTCACTCCTCACTGGCCCTTGTTTTCAATTATTAAGGAATTCCCAATATTATTCTAGCATGTCCAAAGGTCAGTTGTCAATCTCCTCTCCGGTCCAGCTGGTGAATCTGGGAATCTTGACGCAATGTTACAACTGCGTCATGTACACAGACAACCCTCTCCTCCTCCCAACAAATTCCAACACATGTGAGAGATGCAACCATATAGCCAAACTGGAGGCTAAGCTCCCTCAACTCAGTACTGGCATAACCAGTCAGGAGGAGAAGGAAACCACACTCACTACAATTCCAGTCTCACATAGACCTACCATGACAGCAAACCAAACACATAATCACACAAAAACATACTCAGAGGCTCTAAATAAAGATCTGCCTAAGCAGCAGAGACCTCCAAAGCAGACACCCAAGCAACCGCTACCCCAAAACAAAACACGTGCAACACATATTTCACAAAGCCAGTGTGCCAAACAGTCACAGCCCTTAAGACTAAACAACACACCTGATACACTTGTAATAGGTGACTCTATCATCAGGCACACTGACGTCCCGCTCACCAGGCTGAACAAGGAGAGGGTCACGGTGAGCAACCTGTCAGGCGCTAGGATCCGCCACATAACACAAGCACTCAGGTCACTCCAAGGCAAGTACAAATATGACTCAGTCATTGTCCATGCTGGTGTGAATGACCTGAGACGTACCTCCCTGGACTACATGAAAAGAGACATAAAGGAGCTCTCTGAGCATGTAGCCCAGGCTGGTATGACCCTGACCTTGAGTAGCATCTTACCCTCACCAAGAATGATGCCACAATATGAAGACAAGATGATCAATTTCAACAATTGGTTTAAGTACTGGTGTCATTCAAAGGGGATCCAATGCTTGTCAGCTTGGGATGATATGCTCGACAAGCCACGATGCTTCGCTAGGGACGGCTTGCACCTGTCACCCCTGGGCTTTCGGATATTGGCAAAGGCTCTTGCTTCCCCCATAGTGCCTTTTTTAGGCAAGGCTCAAAAGACAAACCCACCTCCATAGGTATCACAAGGGATAAGAAACTAAGAGTAATGCTACTCAATGCCAGAAGTCTAAACCTCAGGATGCACACACTCGAAACTCTCCTTAGCATGGAGAACATTGATATCTGTGCAGTAACAGAAACCTGGTTTAGGGCTCCCGAGAGCACCCCAGCACTACCAGGTTATACCTCATACCATGCTTTTCGGCCCCAAAACTTGGACCGAACCACAAAAGGAGGGGGAGTATCGATATTCATCAAAGATACCCACACCTCCAGGTTGGTGGCAAAGCACGAAGCATCAGAGACTATCCATGTGCAACTAACAGTGGGTAAAACTGCCTTCCAGTTTATAGCCTGCTACAGACCACCCTCCCAAACCCAAGAACCCCACTCGACCTTCCAGAGAACACTGGAAAATATGAAGGTCTCTCCAAACACCATTATATTGGGCAACTTCAACTACCCAAACATAGCCTGGGAGCATTACTCTAGTTCCAACACCCTAGCCCAAAGGTTCCATAAACTCAAATGCTATGGAACAACTTGTTACCACTCCCACAAGAGGGGAAAACGTACTGGACCTGATCATCACCAACATGGGGACTCTATGCACCAGACCAGAAGTGTATCCCTCACTGGTAAGATCAGACCATAAACTAATCTCACTGGATATTCACATCCCGACCCCACCCCCTGCACAGAAAACCACAGTGAAAAACTACTCTAAAGCAAATTTCACACTCCTCAAAACCGAGGTGGAATCGTTCAAAGTCCCCGGGCCTGTGGAAAATACGGCCCAGACCGCAGAATCCTTTATAAACGCATTCTATGAACACCTTCAGGAATGCATGGATCATGCGATCCCAAATAAAACCAAGACCCAATCCTCCAAAGGCAGACGTCCTGTCTGGTGGACCCCAGCCATAAACAAACTATATAATAGAAGGAGGAAGCTACTAAATGATAGAGCAAAATCCCAAAAAGGGAAGGCATCACTGATCAGTATTAGCAAAAAACTATGGGCACTCATAAAATTGTCTAAGGCCAGCTTCGAGAGAAAAATTGCACAGGACACTAAGGATAATCACAAGGCTTTCTTTAGCTATGTTAGGAACCTGGGTGGTAATTCCCAGATATGCTCAGAATTAGTCCAAAATGACAAAAAATACACTGAACCCACAGACATTGCCAACGTCCTAGCTGACAGGTTCAGTGCAAACCCCCCCCCCTCACCACCAAAAGGGCAAATATCTATCCCAGCAGAGTGCTGCCCCCCTGACATCTCAGATGCTCAGGTAAGAGCCGCCCTCTCCAAAGCAAAAAACACAGCATCAATGGGACCAGACGGTGTCCCAGGCTGCGTCCTACATGAACTCCAAGAAGAGCTAAACCCAAACATAAAACTACTGTTCAATCTCAGCCTTACTACAGGATATGTGCCCAAAGAGTGGCGTACAGCAACAGTGGTCCCTCTCCATAAAGGTGGTGCCTCAACGGATCCTGGAAACTATCGCCCCATAAGCCTGACTAGCTTGGTCTACAAAGCTATGGAAAGGATCATCATGGACCTCATAAATAAAGATATTGGGGACCTACAGACACTGGATCCTACCCAGTTCAGCTTTGTTAAGGGCAGATCCTGCCTCTTAAACCTGGTTGATTTGTTTGAAACAGTCACCAAGGCTATTGACAAGGGGAAGGTGGTCCACACAGCCTACCTGGACCTTGCAAAAGCCTTCGATACAATACCCCACTTGGGCATTATAGATAAGCTCACCAGCTTAAATATAAACCCCTATGTCACTAGATGGATTGCAAACTGGCTCAAGGACAGAACCCACATGGTTAGAATTGCTGGAGCCATGTCAGACTCCAAACCAGTTACAAGTGGTGTCCCACAAGACTCAGTCCTGGGACCTCTCTTGTTCGGTATATATTACTCGGAGGTACAGGCCAACACAGAAGGACTGTGGCTGACCAAGTTCGCAGATGACTGCAAACTGGGCACCATAATCGACTCACCAGCTGACACAAGCATCCTCCAAAAGGGACTCATAGAAACAAACAACTAGTGCCAGAGCCATGACCTCAAGCTAAATGCCAAAAAGTGTATAGTCATCCCCTTTGGCAAAAACAAAGTGCCCACAAATTACCACATAGGTGGTAATCCATTAAGTACAGAAGAAGTAATTAGGGACCTGGGGACGCAAGTTGATAGCAATCTCTCATTTGACAACCATGTGGCCAAAGTGGTTAGAAAAACATTTTATACAGCCCACCTAATCATGAAGGGATTCACATCTAGATCAGGGGAGGTCATCATGCCTCTTTACTCATCCCTCATCAGGCCCATAATTGAGTACAATGCCCCTTTTGGGATGTACCTTACCAGACACCTGCAGCAACTGGAAAGACCCCAAAAGTACCTCACCAAGAGGATCAAAGGGCTCAAACAGATGCCATATGCTGCCCTGTTAAAGAAACTCCAGCTCTACTCAGTGGTATACCGCCTGTTCAGAGGCGATCTGTGCCTGACATATAAATCCATGTCCAACCCGGAATTAATGGACATGCTGCACCTCAGAAAATCCAAATCCCATCGAGCTACGCGCTCAAGAGACTTGAACCTTAGCACTGAAATAAATAGGATATGCTGGAGGGACAGATTCATAACCCTGAGGCTCCCTTCACTCTGGAATAAAATCCCAGTCCAGGTTAGGCAGAGTTCCTCATTGACTCTCTTCAAGAGGAATCTTGATGAGTGGATGGGAGATTGTAGGTTTACACCGGGTATCACTTCTGTGTCACTGTTAGACAGAGGCACAGTATACTAACCTTGAAAAAGGGCATAGCAAAATAAATTTAAAATGGGTGGCGAAAGCCAAACACATTCTGGCTAGGCTTATAAATGCCCTAGGGCAGATAGCCTAGTATGAACCTATGAACGTATATATATATATATATAAAAAAAAAAATATATATATATATATATATATATATATATATATATATATGGGTCTGCCTGATATCATCAAAATTCCACTTCATTGAACTTTAGAAATACAAGACTACTTTGCCGAAAACGGACTTTATTGAACATTCACATCACCAGATTCGTACTCTGGGAAAGGAGACACTTGGCCACCATGGCAAACCAAACACACCAAAGCCCCCTCACACACACCCCCAGGTAAATATACCAACTCCAGGATCATACTATAGTGGGAAAAAGGGCAAATTTCCACATGGTGGCTAAGTGTCTCATTTATAAAATCCGGTGATGTGAACATTCGATAAAGTCTGTTTTTGGCAACATTTTTTTCATGTTTCTAAAGTTTGATGAAGTGGAATTTCAATGATATCAGGTAGACCCATGTATGTATATAAACACGCACACACACACACACACACACACACACACACACACACACACACACACACACACACACACAAACTCGCTCACACACACACACACACACACACACACACACACACACACACACACACACACACATGCTCGCTCCAGAGGTTCTCTGTGGGCATTACACTGGTGGAAAATATAGGCAGTTGGCCAGAAACTTATCATTTTCAAATCTTCATAGTACATATGCTACAAATTGCAGACCATTTTGGGGTAAGTAGTTTCCTACTCTACTATGACTGTTACATTCCTGGTATTGTTTCCCGGTGACTCCAACCATGGAGATTTTGCTACAAAGACTTTTGTAGCTTAACAAAAGCTAGTGCAAGTGTATCAACTGGTCAAAGCAAGTACGGACCCCAAGACTGCACCTAACATAAGAAACTAACCAGGATAAATGACATTGAGGTCTACCTGGTGGCTACCACAGAGAACTGGGACTGAGCAGAGTGGCAACAGTCCTGTCATCCCAGCTGACAGGACAGGTATTGAAAATATTTATGGATATGCAGAACACAGATTACGTGGATGATGACAAACTTAAGAAATAACTTTCTGTCATGTCTATAATGTAGGCAAACCAGTAGGGACACAGATGCATGACTCAATGCATATTTTAAGGGACTTAATGCATATTTTAAAGATCTGGTCAGAGCATGGTAGCAAAAAAGTGAAAATATTAGAATTTTTAACAGTAGATAAGTTTAAAAAGAACTTTGCTAGCAATGTAAAAAAGTGTGCACTGCAAAATGATCCCCAAAACTCTGATAAACTAGTAAATTTTTATAGAGCTCTTAGTAGTTAATGCCACAATGTTTAATATGATTTTGCTGCATCTAAGTCTGAAACTGCATGCAATATATCAACTTGTGAAACAAACAGCAACAAGTAATATGTTAATTTGTATCACATGTGTGGGGGGTCACATTGATAGGTGGTTTTGTGCTACTAAGACTGAAGAAAATACTTCTATCAGAGATTTAAAAACTGAAATGCACACAATAAATGATTTCTTTTTCTATAGTGTAACAAGACTCCAGCTAAGATAATTACATATGCATTAAGTCATTATGTTACAACTAAGCTAGTGAGGTGTACTGGATTTTTTAAAGGAAGAGATGTTCAAACTCTGTTAGATTTCTGAAGCATGATTAGACATGACAGGAGTCACATGGTATGTAACAAAAGCAAAAAATAGAAACAATATATATTCAGAGTGACAGGAAAGGGTATATCCTTAAATAAAATTGTTGCATCCAATGGTTGTAACTGTGAGGATGTGAGGTATTGTCAGCTATGCTAGGAGAAGTAAGGCAGTGGATGTGTAACACATGACAGCACAGCTAGCTGGAATTATGTAAAGAATTACTGTATATGTAATTTCTATGTCACACTGATTTGTATAGATGCTGCATTGAAAATGCATTTGTAAAGTTGTTTGTGTTAAAAAATGGACCAACATTGGGTCCTGACTGTGTTATAACTGATTAAATGTACAAGTTTTAACAGAGGATATTGGAAGAAAAGAGGTTAATCTCAGTCCATCTAACTTTGAAAACTAGTTTGAAATTAAATTACCTGGTAAACTAAAAAGATTGTATCTTACAGTTCTGATTGCAGCCAGAGATGAAATTTCTGTGAAAATAAGGACTAGGAATCTTTGTTATATTGCCTGTAACAGTGAAATAATTGCTACTCTGGAAGGGCGGAAGTTTGAAATTGTTTTATGACTTCCAGAAGCTGCAACAGATCTTAACAAAGCTCTAGGTGTGTAAGATGACACATCTGTGCTAAATCCTGGCAGTCTCTAGTAAAGGGGGTAGTATGCGAACCAGAATTCAGATGACTAGATGTATGTGATGTCATTCTGTAGTCCATCACTGAAATGGTGTTTTAATATTAGACGAGACAGAAGTCTCATTGCAGTCTGTTTTTGAAACCTGACATAGAAGGATGACTCACCTACTTCATCTTGTCTTGCTCTGGTAAGTGAACAAAGAATAGTAATTCTTTAGATCAGTCAGGAAAATATAGTGAGATTAGTTAAGTACTATTTTTCTGTATCTGTATAAATCTATTCATCTGTATTATTTTAATATTTCTTGTGACTGAAACTCTGGTATTTACTGTAAATAGATATTTCATATTTTCATGTTCTTTTATTATTAATCATTAAATATATTTAAACTTTTCATTGTGACTGGTCCTTTAGAGAATATTTTAACCTTTGAGAGTACTTATATCTATTTGGTGACACTATGGCCACTCCTGAAAGCTTTACAGCATTGGCCAAACATTATCAGTGGTATTAATATTAATTGCACTCAGTATAATTTGATACTCTTATAAGAGTCTTAGAGTAGTTGGTTTTGGAGTATCTGGTGGCAGTGTAACTATCTTATAGTCTGGGCAGAAGGGGGCACAGCTAGTAAATCTGTGTCAGCCTTTCCCAGGTGTGCAAGTGTGTGTGTGTGTGTGTGTGTGTGTGTGTGTGTGTCTGTGTGAAAATCAAATCTCCAAGAGTGTGTGTCAGCTGCTTGGAGCAGGGACACAAAGCACTGGTTTCACAGAGAGGGTGCTGGAGGAATTGGCTTGGACACTCAGCTGAGGACTCAACTCTACAGCTGTGCAAGTGGGGAGTCTTATTGGAAGCCTGGAGAGAAAGACAGGACCCATCCCCAAGACTGAGTATGCTCCCTGTGTGCACTTAATGGAAATTGTGCTTGACGCAGTGAAATGCATCTGGAAATACTGTGTGCATCCATTTTTTTTCCAAGTGAACGTCCCTTTCCAGTGTCAGTGGTGATGATTCAGGTACCTTGATTACTGGCCCAGAGAGGGGATATCTCAGCAACCACAGATCTTTCTCATGATGTAACATTAGGAAAGTATTTTCTTCACTTTAAAACACTATTGAAAATGTGACAGGAGAAGATTCTGTAGACATGGTGTGACAGACTGATATACTTAAATGAAAGAGTCAGAGGAGAAGCCTCACATACCCATTTGGTTAAGCAATGCAATGACACTCATCTGGAGACTTAGAAGCAAAATCTGAAAAAAAAGGAGTTGGTATAGAAGCTACAAAAGGAGCTAGAGCTTGGCTGTTGTTCGATAGTAAAATAGATCCTATCTTTTAGCATTAAAATACCCAGTGATAGACCACCAAAACTGAAGGTGAATGGAAAATAAACTTCAAAATTAAATGCAACATAATACAGAAATCTTCACAGAGACTTGCAAGGAATGTTAGCAATGAAGCAAAGACAGAACAAGCTGGGTACTTTAGTGAGTACCCCATAGAAAAAGAAATGATAATAAATAGTAAAAGTAAGTTGGATAAGGAAATGCAGACTTCTCAACCCACTTCTGCTAATGCAATACAGAGAATATGAGTAAATGCAGACTCTAATTAAAAGGTATCAGTAAGCCACGAAAGAAGTGATAATATTTTGTTCTGAGAATGGGCAGTAAGTTTCATCTTATGCTAAGAAAAATGGAGAAACCTTAAACAAATAGACAACAAGAGGTTGTACCAATGGCAGAGATAAAACAACACAAGGAGACTTTTATATATACAGCTACTTTGTGCAGGGGGAAGACATTGAATAACTGCAGTGTCCATCTTTCTGGAGATTAGACATGTCACAGAAAGCCCAAGAGTTGCAACAATGCATCTATTAAAAGAATGCCTAACTTAGAAAATTTAACCCAGGAGATTAGATGAAAGTATTTGTACCCACAGCACAGAAAAAAAGTCTGACTAAGTTGCAAGGAACTTTTGAAATAACTAAAAAACTGTGCAGTGAATAAAAAAGTTAGACAACAACAAAATAAAAACATAGAGTAGACCAAGTCAATCTCATTAATGTAATAAAGCCTTGGAAAGTAGTAGGAAGCTCCACTGTTAGCCAGCAAGATGAAATTCCTACTGAAGAGGCTACAGAAGCTCTACCTGAGATAAGCTAGAAGAATCCTTGTCAAACATACAAAAGTAGAAAATAAGAGATTTTCTATGGAGGAATAAAGGGAGTGTTCTCAGAAATGTCATGGAGGACTAAACTGACAGAACATAACACAGAGACAGCAACTGGAGTGAAGGTTACTTGAAAATCATGCAGAGTATGATAGTAAAGTAAGAGAGTTGCAGGATGAATAGAGTAGCCTAAGGGCATTAATTCTTAAAACTTACCTGACTAAGTATCAGATTCTATAGTAACTTTAGAGTACTGATTAGCATTTCAAAGTCTGATAGTCATCCCATGCCTAGAACTGGCAAAGAGGATAGATAGCGTAGGAAAAACAAAATTCTTAAAATCAGATATCTCAAAGGGTTACTAACAGATAACCGCCCCCCCCCCCCCAAATAAAAAAATGCAAACAGTTTTTGTAACCACATAAATGTTTATTTCATTACACAAAGCTACTGTTTGGCCTATATGAATTTCCAGCTAACTTTGAGGGGTTAATGGATAGTATATAATATATAGAAGTCTCACTCAAATATGTTGTTGCATTTCTAGAGGATGGGATCATTGATCTAGAGAATTGGGAATTCTACCAAAACTGTAGACTGTGTTAGAATCTACAAAACAGGCAGGCCTGACTAGTAATGCTAAAAAAGAATTAAAGTGGGTGTGGTGAAAGCCAAATGGCTGGGATACCTTATAAGACAGTGGTAGTAAAACCACAGCCTGAAAAAGTAAGGGGTCTAGAAAACTAGCCCATATCTTCCACTAAAAAAAGAGGTAAAGACATTCATTTAAATAGTTGGGTATTACAGAAATTTTGTACCTAATTGTATAACTATTATCTATGGTTTAACAGATCTCACAAAAGAAAAAAAGCTTTCTAACAGGGAACAATGTTCTCTTGAGGCAGGTATAGGTTTTAATGACCTGAAAAGACTATTATATTCTGAATCAGTGTTTGTGACTCCTGCATTTACTAAGGAATGTACTTTGATACATATGCATCAGAAGTAGGTTTGTGGGCTATGTCATCCCAGGATAATTAAATTGCAAAGTACCCCATGTGCTATATTAGTTGAAGGTTAAGTATTGCTGAGGGAAAAAAAAACACTCAGCCACTGAAAGGGAATGCTTTGCAGTGAAGTGGGCTTCCTATTTGCTAAAGTGCTGCCTGTTAGGCAGACATTTTATACCATTGGCAGATATGCCCCATTACATTGGCTGAGTAAACAATAGGGTGGCAATACAAAGTTATGCTGCTGAGCACCATCACTCCAGCTCTTCTAGTGCACTGTCATCCGTAGACTGGGACTGGCTAACAACAATGCTGATGAGTTATACAGGTCTGATAACCTATTTGTATGAGTTCAAAGACAATGATTTTGTGCTGGGAGGGAGGTACTTGAGGTATCTTGCTTATTGAAAATTGTGACTATGCTATTAAATGGTAACAATTTTAAATTCTGAGACCTGTAGGGGCAAGTCTCAAAAAAGTGAGACTGAATGTGCAAAAAAACCCAGGGGCTTACAAATACCAAATCCAAAATAGCTGCATTGCAATGTATTCTCTTTTCTTTGTGGTATGGTGATCTCAGAGCTAGTACATATGAGTATTGGGGGATAGTGCAGCTCATATATACTGAGGTGTGTGTGTGGGGGGGTTTGCTTCTTTGACAAAATAGCTTTAAAGGAGAAAAGCAATTGTTGACATTCACAGTTCTTTAACTTTACTTTTTTTGTAATTCTAGGACTCATAGTTATGGGTCATTACACTAGGAAGCCCTTTTAAAATGTGTCTTCCGTCAAATTCTCACAATCATTATTCTGACAGAATAATGAGACAATAATTACCTGTTTGTGGGGTGTAAAATGCTACAGCCCAGAAATAGCAAAGAAGGAAGGTAGTTTCTCAAGTGTGAGAATCATCATGGGCTAGAGCAGACACTCTTCCTGAAGATTCATGATTCCTGAAGTTGGGTGGGCCTTTCCAGGACTGGACTAGATATGGCCTGAAAGGCAGTCTGGACAGGACCCTGTCCAGAGCTGGAATGAGTCCTAGCCTTGACTCACAGTTGTAGTCTAGAACTTATAGACTATTTGCTTGAAGGACAATGAGGTGGACTTACTATTAAGGCCAAAAAACTTGTAATGAAGGTACCATGTAAATAATGCAAATACTATATGTACAAAGCCAAAAAGGCCATTTTTATTTTATCTTTTAAATAAACATCTTATTTTACATACTCTGCTTCCAGTGCTTGAGACATCCAAAAATACAGAGTTGTCAACAGAAAATGCTTCCCACTAGTGCTTGATGTGCATTTAGTTAAATCATAAAACTTTGCTATGCTTGTATACGACCTGCTTTATTTTCATAAACGGTATTGTTTTATAAAGAGCAGTGGTCCCATCTCCTTTATCTTCCACAGTACACACACACACACACACACACACACACACACACACACACACACACACACACACACACACACACATATATGTGTGAGTGTTATGTGAGTTATCGCGGCACACATTTTATATTATGTTGAAATTCTAGTGTTTTTCACCGGTTCATTTGCTTGAATTATGTAATGGTCAAAGTTCATTATATCAACTTTTATATAATTTCTGGGCTTTTCCCTTTTCTTTATATTTATGCAAATCTGGAGTTAGAATATTTAATTTCTAGGGTTGTGGGGATGGAGGTCCCACATTGGAGGTGTGGGTGTGTGTGTGTGTGGGGGGGGGGGGGGCAAAGCTTCCCATGTAAGAGTTGTTTTTTTGTTTTTCATTTTTGTAATTGCAAATCTAACCCATTGGTTTACATTTGCATTTTTTGTTGATTTTAGTTGTGATTAATGGTAATTGCCAATGAGGATCTTCAATGTTTGTGTTTCGCTCAAACTCACTGGAGATGATTCATTTTAAACTCATATATTTGTGTGTGTCTGTATATATATATATATATATATATATATATATATATATATATATATACATACATACACACACACACACACACACACACAAACACACACATATACAAACACACATATATATATATATATATATATACATATATATATATATATATGGTTCTACCTGACATAGTCGAAACCACACAACACCGACAACCACATCACCGACACCACATATTCGACAGTCCATAAACACGAAACCACACATAACCGTACACAAACACGAAACCCCATACACTGCACACACCACAATAACAATAAAACAAAACACATCCCCATTCCACAAACCACACACACAACACAAGCACACCCTTAACCCGCCTTCTATCGCCTAACTCACTTAACCCACCCCTATCTGCATTGTCGATGTTCTGCCACGTCAGGTAGAACCATATATATATATATATGACTTTATAATGAATAAACTCACATACACGGATATATATGACTGCAGTGTGCTGACATTACTTTGTACACGATTGGGGTACAATGGGAATTGAGAATTTGCCCTTTTTCCACTATCATGAGATCTCACAGGTGGTAAGTATAAGTAGCAGGGGGTGAGGGGAGGTGTACCTTACCCTTTTCCCCAATGTAGTATGACCTTGGAGTTAGCATATTTAGCTGGGGGGGTGTGAGAGGGCACAAATATGTTTTGTTTTATTATTTTGACCTGGTGGCCAAGTGGTTGTTTTCCCTATGTAAAATTTCAGTTATCTGTGGTTTCACATAGTTCATGTTTCAAAGAAGTTGTCTCAGTGCTTAGTGTTTTGAGTAAGTATACTTTCAATAAATGCAAGTAGACCCACACATACATACATATATATATATATATATATATATATATATATATATATATATGTATGTATGTATGTATATATATATATATATATATATATATATATGTGTTTTGGGTCTGTGTGTGTTGTATAGGGGTGTCCTTAATGTGGCTGAGTTGTCGGTTAATGAGTGCTGATATAATATCCTAAGAAAGGATAGAATTGACAAAAAAGGTGGTGGCATTGCCATACTATTTCAAAATCATCTTACAGTGGAGGCAATGAACTTAAAATATCCAAATTTAGACAACTCTGAATTAATTTGTACCCAACTAAAACTCAACCCTAAAAAGCTAATAATCATTATAGGCTACTACTTGCCACCTGGAAATAATATTTCCATTCTTGAGAACCTACTCCATTAGTCCTGTAACTCACTACAAAATGAAAGCATTATCTTGGGAGATTTCAACATAGATTGGCATGCCCCCACTAATCATATAAGCCATGATTTTACACAAACCATCCATTCACCTACCAGAACCGACAAAGTATGTAATAAGGAATCATTCCATGATTAGATACTTACTAACAGAGCAGTCCTCGCCTCCCATGCAGGTTGCCTCCCTTATGGCCTAAGTGACCATCTGCCAACCTTTCTGCTAAGACAGCATTCTTATCAGACCAAGGGAACAGTCTACCAACTAATAAGAAATAAAAAGAACTTTAACCCCAACAGCTTCATTACTGACCTAAAATGTTGCAATTGGACACCATTAAAACATCTTGATCTAAATGAAGCTGAAAAACACTTAATTTCTACCTATCTTTTTTTTTTTTTTTTTTTTTTTACGTGTGCCTCTTTCTTTATAGTACTGTTTGTTATATAGCCTTATATCTCTACTAAGTCTGTTCTTGTTGTATTGTTTTTGTTTCTGCTGTAAAAACTTTCAAATTTTTATCTATTTTTTAATTGTATTTTTAGTATCTTATTTTGATTTCTATTTTCAGTATTTTTAAATTATTATTAATCTTCTGTAAAATATAATTCTTATGGTACGAGCCTGAGTATCGAAATTTTGTGCAGTGACACACAGTGTTTCCTCTGTGTTGATCTGTATGACAATAAAGTGTACTTTAATTTTGACTAAACCTACATGCTCCTCCCAGAACCATCAGAATCAAAGCCAACTCCTCACCATGGCTAAGTAAGAATACTAGATCCCTCCTCAAAACCAGAGATAAAGCCTGGGGCCACTGGCACAAAGTCAAGTCCCAAGACACTAAACAAACTTACCAAGAACACAGGAATAAATGTAAAAACTAGTTAAGCTTGAAAAAATGAACTACTACTATAACCTACAAATTAAGCATCAAAACAGCCCTCAAAAGGTCTGGGCTACCATTAACAAAATTATTCTGTCAGGAAAAGGTAGTACTCACTCCCCTACTCGATTAGACACATCAGAGAGCATAGCTGCACAATTCAAAACATTCTTTACTGAAACCATTCTAGCCCTATCTAACCAATAAAACAACCAATACAAACCCCTCCCACATGGGACCCTGCAAACCACCCAGCAACTATAATACATTTCACTTCCAACCTGTCTCTACTGATAGGAAAGAAAATATCTTAAAAAATGTAAGCCCACAACACTAGCATCAGACAAATTACCAGCTGAATTTCTAAAAATAGCTGCCAACGCCATTGCCTACCCAATAGCCATTCTTATTAATAGATCTCTGATTGAAGCCCTTGTCCCTGAAATCTGGAAAATATCTCATATAAAGGAGTTAATTCTACAGAACTGACAAACCACTGACGAAATAGCTATTGTATCCCCTGCAGCCAAAATCATGGAGAAATGCATACATACCCAAATTTTGGACTACTTGCATACCCACAAACTCCTGTCAAACACTCAACATGGTTTTCATCCCTTTTGCAATATTACCACTGCTCTAATGTCCTTCACCAGTACAGTAAACATCCACAGACACAATGGCAAATATGTATCAGCTACCTTTCTTGACCTGTCAAAGGCCTTTGATATGGTCAGTCATAGTATACTTATCAAAGCCTTTACTGAACTAGGACTTAGTCAATCCTCTATAAACTGGTTCCAAAGCTATTTAACTGGCCGCCAGCAAAAAGTATTGTGGCAGCAAGAATTTTCACTTCTTCTTCCAGTCACCCTTGGCGTACCCCAAGGCTCAATACATGGCCCATTGCTTTTCTGTCTCTATACTAACAACCTCCATACTTCTACTCCAAATGCACATGTCATACAATATTTATTTATTTATTTATTTATTGCAGTTGGTTTACCAGGATAGTCCATTGGGCCACAAGGAACCCGTTTTCAATGGAGTCCTGGGGAGAAAAGCTCCAAAAATACATTTTACATACCTACAAACATATATTCACACATACATTCAAAGTTTAACAATAAGGTAAAAAAGCAAAAAATGTACAGCTAGATACAATGTGCAGAAAAATGTAATAATATTAATTTGTACAGAAATATCCATTTATACAGAGTAGTTAGGAAAACTTAGTCACTAGAAAGTTAGAGGAGATTCAGTGACATGATGAAGTGGTGGAAGAAGAGAATCATTGGACTTGGTGTGTGCTTTGGTGTGTGCTGTGGGAGAAATAACAGTTTTATTGATAGATGTGATGGACAATATGCAGATGATTCCACATTAATAGGTGCAGCTTCCTCATTACATGAACTCCATACACTTACAGAAGAATTCTTTCTCTCAGTTGAAACATGCATTTCCAAGCTTCAACTTATTCTGAATCCTTCTAAAACTAAACTTCTCTTCAAACCTACTAGATCATCCTCTACAGACCCCACCTTTAACATCACATCTATCAATAAAACTGTTATTTCTCCCACAGCACACACCAAACTTGGAGTTGAGATTGATAACAAATTGAGATTCAATATACACATCACCCAGACCATTAAGAAAGTACATAGAAAAATTGGGCATCCTCTGCAGAAATAGGCAGTATCTTACCAAATACACAAAATCCGCCATAACACGCACTCATCTGATCGCTACAATTCTCTATGCTTCCCATATTCTTACTAATCTCAGAAAGACAGATCTAGCTAAACTAGACTCCTGCTATAAGAAAATAGCAAGGTTCGCCTCAGATGTCCCATACAGATCACACCACAGCACATCTTTAAAGCAGCTCAACTGGCTAGAGTGTCCCCAGCTCTTACATTACAATCAACTTACTTTAGCTCATAAAACCCTTTATCAACCAGTAAAAACCCTGCACTCCAAATCCTCCTTCATCCCTACTCGAGTAATAGGACTCTCTGCTCCAGTAATAAATACCTTCTTGAAGTAACTAAAGTCGATAACTCAGCAGGAGAAGCAGTCTTCTCTAACTTCAATTCTAAAATATTCAACTCACTACCAACCCACGTATCTTCCACCTCTTCACTAACACATTTTAAGAAAGCACTAAGAACTCACCTCCATGCTATCTGGCTATGTACCTGCACCATTCCAGACTAGTTCTACCTTCAAATACTCTTATCTCAACTCACCTTTTTGAACATATAGTACCCAATTTACAAAAAAAAAAACAAAAACCAAGCACAAAGCCCTGCATAAACGAACCAGCAAAGGAACTTCTCACAGCACCAAAGTAAAACAAATTTTATTGAGCACTTTCATCAGCATCAGTCAGCTGACTTCTTCACTACCCATTTGTTGCTGTATCTACTGCTTTGACATATGACTTTTTCATTTTAAATTATCCTATACTCTTTGTCAATGTTTTTTTTTTTTTTTTGGTGATTCATCTATATGTATATCAATTCTAGAGTTGTATTTTTTCAAATGATGTATTATTGCTGTATGTGTTATAATCAAAATGTATACTGTGCTATATTATTGATCTCAAATGTTGTGCTATTTGTGAAGCTTTTTCCCCAGGCCTCCCCTGAAAAAGGACTTGTGTCCAGTGGACCTTCCCAGTTATCATATGTAAGATAAATAAATAAATGCATGGAATACAACTGTCTGCATGGATGAAAAAGAAATTCCTTCACTGTACAAATTACCATTTTGAAAACATTTTTTCTACAAACAATATTTAGCAAATATTTGACTTATACTCATATATTTACTCTTTTTCTAGCTGGAGATGAGGCCAAAACAGCAAAGAGAAAGAAAGAACATCAAATTTCAAAATAGCCACTTAGTTTACTGAATGAAAATGCAGAATCTCGCATATATTCAAAAATAGGTTAGACAAGTAAAGGGACGGAAGCACTGTTCAAGAATTTAAATCTGAAGGGTCCTTTGGAATGTCAGCTTAGAATGGCTAGTGACTCTGCACCATTGCACATTTATATGCACTACTGCCACCCATATATGTTTTTGTATGTTTGGGCATGTAGATGTGCAACATATGCAAGCACATAAAGCCATTTTGTGAGTAACTCTGTGGATAAAAAAATCCTCACTGTCTAGAACATCATCCATTTATCCGTGCATTCTGTAATCACTAATTATAGACACAGCCTCTACATTTCAGCTTTTGGTGCTAATTTAATGATAATTTGAAAAGTAGTACTAAGCACAGTCATATTCAAATAAATGAAGCATCTTATTATTCAGCATTAAAACATAAGTGACTAACAGCATTAATCAAGTGTCAGAAAAAGAAAAAAGATGAAATCTAACTGGCCAAAAAACAAATCTGGCAAAACAAGTTCAAAATCTGTCCTTTCAGTATCAGCAAGTTTACACCATGCAGGCTTCTTTCTACTGGAAGTTCATTCTAAAATTGCAGCCATAACATTTCATTCAATTACAGAAACGTAAAAAAAACACATCATAAGTAAAAACAGTATGAAAATACATTAAAATAGATAACTAAATTGTTTGCTTATATAATACCATACTAATTTAATTTTGAAATTTATTCAAACATTTGCACAATCATATCACAAGTTGTTTTAAGATAGGTTTGATACTGAACATCATTCAGCCTAGGTGGACTATACACAACAAAGATGGCCGCTAGAAGACTGCCTTAGTTAAGCCTATGATACAGACTAAGGTATAATGTAATGTTTCTTTTTTTTAACACTTTTATAGGTTCATGGGTAATTATTAGGCTCACGACCCCCAGAGGCCTTTTTAAGCATATCCATGTTTCTGAAACATGAGAATCAAACCATGTACCTTGTGTATGTAAGGTAAACATCTTAACTATCATGCCCTCCTCCAAAACAGAAAAAATATAAATCAATGCTTTCCTGACCTCTTTATTTGTTCAGCATGAAATGAACAAACACTGCTCATTTTGATACTCTACAATCACTAATAACAAACTTGGCCAACATTTTAAGGAAAAACACATATAAAAAAAGCTTAAACATTGTTAAACAATAGTATTTGATTTCTGTCTGATGTCTTGCCTGTACCTGCCCTTTATTTGTTTTCTTATACTGTTTTATGACCACCTTCCCCAATTTTATTGCAACAAGGATTCACTTATTTTTCCAATCATAAGAAATATTTAAAAGCAAAGCAAAACTGTTCTATTCAAAGGTTTTTACCCGTCCCATTAATCATCCTAACTAAACATATACATTAGTCATTAATTATTTTTATAGATTTTCAAAAGTAACTGCTTAGAAGCATTATTTTACCAAAAGGTTTTCTTTGCCATGTGACTCTCTCAAGTTTTACTTCATTTATCATCAGTTGAGCATTTTTTTCTGTCGGCACAATCTGAGAATTCCATCTTTGAATAGTTGCTTTTTTAGCCACTAAAATTACTGAAAAGATTAACATCTATACTACGTGTACACCATTCTGAGTTTCTTCCTCCTAATTCCTGCTTTCCAACTGATTTTCTTGCAGCCTTAAATACTGAGGCTGATTCATAAAGGTTACCACAATGTGTAGAATACATGTACACTTAGTGTAATCTTTCTGAGTGACTAGAAAGCACAAAAATATGGTAGGGATGTGCTTAAATACAGATCATGTATACTTAGTAAAGGCATTAATGAATCTGGCCTATTGTATTTTCATCCAAATCACAGTGAATGTTATCCCATCCCAGAAGCGTGATTGGTTTTGCAGTTTCCAGATCACTTTGTAAGAACTAAGATATTAAATCTGTCATTTCAGTATTACATGTTATTAAACATATTCAGAAGAAGAAAGTACATCTGCATGTAGCTAGCATACCCTGTTCATACCTCCAACTTTAAGGATTCACATTTACACACATTTCCATTAAAATATGGGGTATATAAAATATTTGTGAAAAAAAACATTTCCCTTCAAATATTCTAAAACAATGTGACTCAGTAGCTTATTTATGCATCAGGCAAATAGTCTTCCATGCATTTATATCTATAGGTTCATAGGTTCATAGGTTCATACTAGGCTATCTGCCCAAGGGCATTTATAAGCCTAGCCCATAGTTATGTGGCTTTCGCCACCCCTTTAGTTTGAATAAAAACTATGCCTATCATTTTTCTGTGCCTCTGTCAAGCAGTGACACTGAAGTAATCCCTGGGGTATATCTGCGATCTCCCATCCATTGGTCAAGATTCCTCTTGAACAAGGCCAGCGAGGTGCTCTGCCTCACATGTACCGGGATTTTGTTCTACAGCATAGGGAGTCTCTGGGTGATGAATCTGTCCCTCCAGCATGTTCTATTTATAACCGTGTCAAGGTTTAAGTCTCCCGCCCTTGTGGTTCTGAGGGATCTAGATTTTTTGAGGTGAAGCATATTCATCAAATCTGGGTTTGACATGGCCTTATATGTCAGGCACAGGTCACCTCTGAGCAAGCGGTATGAGACTGAATAAAGCTGGAGTTCTTTCAGTCGGGCAGCATAAGACATATTTTTGAGACCCTTTATCCTTTTGGTGAGGAACTTTTGGGGCCTTTCAAGCTGCATCAGGTGTCTGGTCAGATACATTCGAACGGGCATTGTACTCAATCATAGGTCTAATGAGTGATGAGTACAGGGGGACGATGACCTCCCTTGATCTAGATGTGAATCCCTTCATGATCAGGTGGGCGATATAGAAGGTTTTCCTAACTACTTTAGCAACATGAGTGTCAAACGAAAGACTACTGTCAACTTGGGTCCCCAGATCCCTGATGACTTTTTCTGTGCTCAGTGGATTGTCACCTATATGGTAGCTAGGGGTAACCTTGTTTTTCCCGAAGGGTATGACTATGCATTTTTTGGCTTTCTAGCTTTACTTCAATCATTTAACACCATTCCACTCTGATTTTTTATTTCTTTGTATTAAGTTTCCTTAATGATTTGTGTACCCTAATAACTAAATTATTTTAGCTTAAGTATTTCCTCTTGTCTCCAACAGTAATGTAACAATTGCAGCAATGTTGGTTAGACTGTATTTTAAATTTGTAACTTTGAACCTTTTTCCAGAAAGTGGTGAAACAAAATGTACGAACAAATACTGAGAAAAGTACTCATTTCAGAACATTTCAAACATAAAAGCCCAGTACAACTGTTGTCATTATAATCCAGCAATGTCTGTACTCAACAATCACGGCCACTTTATCAGCTGTGTACACATCACATGTCTGATTATAATAAACATGGCCACAGTAAAGTATTCCAGTTTGCTTTACATACATACAAACTAGTCCTGCAAATCTAGACTAATGACTTTTTAACTTTTTCAGCTCAACAGAGTCAGTCATTTCTGTTCACAAGCATCCCCAAATCCAGTGATCATAGCATCCTTCTTAGATGTCTCTGTAGAAACATTAGTAACAGTAATATTGACCAAAGTCAAATATTTCAAATTTGTTTAAAAAAAACACACAGTAGCCAAAGTATTCTTACTTAATTCACACACTAGTCCTACAAAGCCAGATTAAGAACTGCTTAAAATGACCAGAAAATAAGAGCATACATTTCTTTCATCCACTGATAGCCCCCCCCCCCACCATCAGTTATAGCCAGTTTGTTGACTGTGTACACCTCTTATTGTTCAGAAGAAATAAACTACATGTACTTTATTGGCAGAGTTGGATGAATTACATGAAACTGTATAAACATTACTAGCATTACATCATAAGATCCAGACATGTAGCATAGTTTAAATAGAAGAGTATTTAAAATCATAAGAAACATTAACCACCTTATAACATAAATTAAGCCACTATGTACAAGGTCTGCAAAAGTAAAAGCCATCTGAATAATTCCACATTAAAGAAAACTATTATTAATAGGTTCATAGGTAGGTACTAGGCTATCTGCCCGAGGGCATTTATAAACCTAGCCAGAGTGTGTCGGCTTTCGCCACTCCATTGATTAATTAACTGAGCCTCTGTCAAGCAGAGCCAATGAAGTGATCCCAAGGGTGTACTTTCTGTTACCCATCCACTCGTCAAGGCTTCTCTTGAAGAGTGTTAGTGAGGGGCTCTGCTTAATGTAGTAAGGAATTTTGTTCCAAAGCATGGGGAGTCTCTGTGACAGGAATCTATCCCTCCAACATGTTTTATTTATTGTTGTGGTGAGGTTTAGCTCACTAGAGCACGTGGCTTGCAGTGACTTGGATTTCTTTAGGTGGAGCATGTCCATCAATTCTGAGTTGGACATGGCTTTGTAAGTCAGGCAGAGATCACCTCTGAGTAAGCGATATGCCACTGAGTGCAGCCGGAGTTTTTTCAGTCGGGCTGCATAGGACATATGTTTAAGGCCAGTAATCCTCTTGGTGAGGTGCTTTTGTGGTCTTTCAAGCTGTTGGAAGTGGCTTGTGAGGTACATCCCAAATGGAGCATTGTACTCTATGATGGGTCTGATGAGTGATGAGTAGAGGGGCACTATAACCTCTTTATTGCTAGATGCAAACCCCTTAGTAATTACATGGGTCACATAGAAGGATTTCCTAACTACTTTGGCGATATGATTGTCAAAGGAGAGATTACTATCTACCTGGGCCCCAGATCTCTTATTACCTCTTCTGTATTAAGGGGGCTGCCGCCCATGTGGTAATTCATGGGTGTTTTGTTTTTCCCAAATGGGATGACTATGCATTTTTTTGGCATTTAGCTTGAGGCCATGACTTTCACACCAGGTGTCTGTCTCAGTAAGGCCTTTCTGGAGGATGTCCGTGTCAGCTGGAGAGTCATTTATGGCTCCCAGTTTGCAGTCATCAGCGAACTTGGTTAGCCATAGTCCTCCTGTGTTTGCTTGTACTTCTGAGAAATATATGCTGAACAGTAGGGGTCCCAGAACTGAGCCTTGCTGGACACCACTTGTGACTGGTTTAGAGTCAGACCTGGTGCCCGCTATTCTTACTGTGTGAATTCTGTCTGTAAGCCAGTTGGCAACCCATCTTGTGATGTAGGGGTTTATGTTCAGGCTGGTGAGTTTTTCTATAATACCTGAGTGAGGAATGGTGTTGAATGTCTTGGTGAGATCAAGATAGGCTGTGTGAACCACCTTTCCCTTGTCTATGGCCTTGGTAACTGTCTTGAAGAAGTCAACCAGGTTTAGTAGGCATGAACTGCCCTTAACAAAGCCGAACTGGGTTGGGTCAAGTGTTTGGAGGTTCCCAACATCTTTGTTAATGAGTTCCATGATGATGCGCTCCATAGCCTTGCAGACCAGGCTAGTCAGGCTTATGGGGCAATAGTTACCAGGGTCAGTTGTGGCCCCTCCTTTGTGGAGTGGAATAACCATTGCTGTGCTCCATTCTATGGGCACATAGCCTGTGGAGAGGCTGAGGTTGAACAGCGTGTTTAGGTGGGGGTTTAGTTCATTCTCTAGTTCATGCAAGATGCAGCCTGGGGCACCATCTGGCCCCATTGATGCTGTGTTTTTGGCTTTTGAAAGGGCTGTTTTCACCTGTGCTTCTGTGATTTCTGGGACACTACACTTTTCCGGTATTGTTGTGGGCCCTTTTGAAAGTAAGAGGGAGGTGAAGTTTGCACTGAATCTATCTGCCGGTATGTTAGCAATATCAGTAGGTTCAGAGCATATCTGCGAGTTGCCATTTGACATAGTTAAAGAAGGCTTTCTGGATATCTTTCAAATCCTTAGCTATTTTTCTTTTGAAGTTATCCTTGGATGATGTTATGAGGGACCTTAGTTTCTTACTGATACTGATCAGGGATGTCTTTCCTTCTTGGGATTTGCTTTTTTTCTGAACTAGTTTCCTCCTTTTTTTGTATAACCTGTTTATGGCTGGGGCCCACCAGACTGGTTTCCTTCTCTTAGGGGAGTGAGCCTTGGTTTTACTAGGGATGGCACGATCCATGCATCCTTGTAGGTGCTCATAGAGTGCAATTGTAAAAGATTCTGCATCTTGGGCAGTTATCCTTTAGCGTGGGGGCTGTGAAACTTACCACCTCTGCCTTAAGTAAGGTGAAGTTTGTTTGGTTGGGGGTGGTGGTGGGATGTGGACATCCAGGGTGATTAGTTTATGGTCTGATCTAACCAGTGACAGGTTGACCTCCGGTACGGAGCACCTGTCACCCATGTTGGTGATGACGAGGTCCAATATGTTGTGGCCTCTGGTAGGGGAGTTTACCAGCTGATCCAGGACATTTGAGTTGATAAATTCCAGGAAGTGCTGAGCCTGAGAGTTTGTACTCAAGTAGTTTTCCCAGTTAATGGTAGGGTAATTCAAATCTCCCAAGATCAGGTTGTTCGGTAGGACCTTTATGTTTTCCAGTGTCTCCAGAAAGGTGGAGTGGTGGTCCTGGGTCATGGAGGGTGATCTGTAGCAGGCCACAATTTGCATTGCAGATTTTCCCGATGTTAGTTGCACATGGATGATCTCAGAGGTATCATGCTGCGCCACTAACCTGGAGTTGTGGGTATCCTTGATGAATATGGATACACCCCCTTCTTTTGTGTTTCGGGCCATGTTCTGTGGCCGAAATGTGTGGTATGAGTTGTAGCCCAGTAGTGCTGGAGTGCTCTCTGGAGCCATGAACCGGGTTTCAGTTACTGCACAGTTGTCAATGTTCTCCATACTTAGGAGTGCTTTGAGCACATGCATTTTGAGATTTAAACTCCTGGCATTGAGTAGAATAACCCTCAATTTTTTACTTGTGCTGTTTATGAAGGTGGGTTTGAATTTTGAGCCTTGCCTAAAAAAGGCACTATGGGGGCAGCAAGAGCCTTGGCCAGTATTCGAAAACCAAGGGGTGACAGGTGCAAGCCATCTCTTGAGAAGCAACATGGCTTGTCGAGCGTGTCATCCCAGGCTGACAGACACCGGATCCGCTTTGAATGACACCAGAAGCTTAGCCAATTGTTGAAATTGATAATTTTTTCTTTATACTGAGGCATCATTCTTGTTGAGGGCAGGATGCTACTCAGGGTCAGGGTCATACCTGCCTGGGCTACATGATCAGAGAGCCCTTCCATGTCTCTTTTCATGTAGTCCAGGGAGGTACGGCTTAGGTCATTCACACCAACATGAACAATGAAAGAGTCATATTTGTACTTATTCTGGAGTGACCTGAGTGCTTGTGTTATGTGGCGGATTCTGACTCCCGACAGGCAGCTAACAGTAACCTTCTCCTTGTCCAGCCTAGTGAGTGGGGCGTCAGTGTGCCTGACTATTGAGTCATCTATTACTAGTGTGTTAGGTATGTTATTTCACCTTAAGGGCTGTGATTGTGTGGCACATTGATTTTGTGTTTTATGTGTTGTCTGGTTTGT
Source organism: Protopterus annectens (assembly GCF_019279795.1). Taxonomy (NCBI): domain Eukaryota; kingdom Metazoa; phylum Chordata; order Ceratodontiformes; family Protopteridae; genus Protopterus; species Protopterus annectens. The sequence goes on from NC_056747.1 coordinate 644,682,903, forward strand.
GATGGGAGGTGCAGGTTTTGTGGGTGTCTGCTTTGGAGCTCTCTGATGCTTTTGCAGGTTTTTTTTAGAGCCTCCGAGTATGATTTTGTGTATTTATGTGTATTTTTTGCCAGTGCTGGTTTAGTAGGCCTATGTGAGGCTGGAGGAGTGGTGAAAATGTTAACCTTCTCCTCTTGACTGTCTGTTCCATTCTTGAGTGGAGATACCTTAGCCTCCATTTTGGCTGTATAATTGCATCTCTCACATATGTTAGTGTTTTGTGGTAGGAGGAGAGGGCTGTCTGTGTACACAAGGCAGCTGTAACATTGCCTCAGGATACCCAGATTCACCAGCTGGACTGAAGAGTACACCTGAAGTTGCCCTTTGGTCATGCTTGAATAGTAGGGTGAGCTGCTTAGTCGCTTGGCTAGTGAGGGGTAGATAAAAAGCCTTGCCCTGTTGGGCAGTCAAGTGTCGGAGTATATTAGTGCTTCCTATTAGGTCTGAGCAAGTGCTGGACTGTAGGATGCTTTTTGAGTACTTAGGTTGAGAGTTAGACTAGTTTCAACTGAAAAACTGAAGAGGAAACTTAGTGGAGCTGGGAATAATTTAACCCTAGCTAACCGGTGCTGCCCGGTTCAAAAACATGCAACGCGTTTTTTAATCTACTAACTTCTGGGCTGGAACCACTCCTCCGGGGACAGATGGCTGCTCAAAGTTCCCCTCTCTCATAGGTGAACAGAGAAACTTCCCTCTAGCCAAGTAAGATATGGGCAACTCAGAAACTTGTAACACAGCCCTGAATTCAGCACTAGCCTGAAAACTGGACTATACTACCTTAGAAAGGTGGGAAACAAGAAATGTATTTTTTTTTTAAAAGATAAGGCAAAAACAGTAATGTAGAGGCTACTGTTGGCAAACAACTTTGTATTTCAGTGTTTCATCTGCAAATGCAGTGCCTACTGCCTTTGAAGAATAAACTGCCTATATTGCATTAAAAATTGGTGTGCTGATGATATTACCATAACATTTTTTGAACTAGATCTGCTATGCAGTAGGGAATGGATGGCAAACAACAGGTTCATAGTTACTAACCATACAGTCCAGGAGACCATTAAGAAGCCTAACCCAAATACTCCAATTATTCCAAAGCCTTCTCTGGTTAATTAACTTGCTCAATGTCACACAAGTAGGCAAACAAAGGTGGAGAAAGTCAAAGCCTGTACCCTTGCCACAGGAAGCAGATTAACAAGTTGGAGCTTTAGTGCTTTACACTAACTTCCAGAGTAGTGGTTTTTAGCTAAATGCAGAAATATTTTACAATCTAATCTTATAGAAAAGACTGTATCACAGTGATATACAATAATACAGACTATAATACATGACAAACGTCAACTCTATTGCAATTGCTAGAGGATGTAAAGAAGGTACTGCAAAAATATATTAGTAAAATGCAACATGTTTATACAATATTATACAATTCAGGTCTGTTAATTAATTCATTCTTTCGTGTAATGAATAAAACAAAACAATTAAAGGCAACATAAATTCTGCAATTCAAGACAATATAAATTGTGCTGCATTTTTTGTTCAACAACCCACAAGCTGTACAAACAACAAAAGTATTACTGTGTACAGCATACTGTTTTTTTCTTTTGGGGAGGGTGCTTGCATACTTACATGACACCTACATCTCATTTCTGACCTCCCTATCTCTTCTTTGTCATCAAGATTAGCTGTCCCTTCTGACATCACTTAGTACAGGTTTTACCTACTTGAATGGCTGATAGTGCTGTGTTTTTCTAGTATACGCCTCCAGAGTCAACAGAGCCGGTTCCTGGACAAATGGGGTTGTATGCCACCAATATCCCATTACTTGCCTGCCTGTCTCAAATTACCATAAACACTGCTCAAAATGTCAGGGATCATAATATTTTATTCTTTACTTTTACAACTGCCATAGAAGTTTAGATTTCATTTAAAACTTTTGTTTCATATTTTCAAAAAAAAAATAATAAAATAAAAAACACTGACAGCTATTTTATAAACAAAACATCCCATTTTGAAAACAGACTTTGCATGAGAAATAGTAAATGTATCTTCCTTTAAACTTGCATTTAGTGAAATGCATCTGACATGCTGTGATTCATACTCATACAGTACATAATGAAGTACTAATTAGCGGCTATTTGAAGGGTGCAGGAATTCAAAGGAAAAATGTGAAATGCATTTGCTAACAGCTTGGGTCACCCCACTGGACACAACTGTCCATCTACTGAAGCAGTCTAGGAGTACTGTCTGGTGAAGTAGCTTGGTCAGAGTCAAAATGGAGACAAATGAAGGCTGAGAGAATCAAACCCTGTTTTATAGAAAGCATCTCTTTAACAGCTCATAGCATTATTCATATGCAGTAAATGCTAGACAAACTGTTGAAGCCCAAACATGGTGCATGTCACACGTGTTGCTGCAACAAAAACAAGCCAAATCAAGCATGTATTCATTGTTAACATATAGTATTAAACTCAATCCAGTTTATTGCTAAATAATAAACACACTGTTAACATACAACAGAACAAGGAAAACAAGGATTGTTCCCAAAGAACATGGTTCATATGGTGATGTTCATGTTTATTACAATCAATTTCCTTCCTTAACACCATAACTACTCTGATTCATACATATTTTCTAGGTTTGCACTTCAACAGATCATTAAGGAGCCTAGCCCACATTTCCATTTACCTAAACCACTATGTGGCTCAAGAACAGGGCATGAATATGAGACAAAATCAGAGACATGCACCTATGTCCAATTAGCAGTCAGTGTGCACTCTTTAAGTCAAGTAGAGGCATAGCTAAGGAAAGGGGGGGTCATTTCAGCTGGGCACAAAGTGTTAAGGGGTATGGCTGGCAGATGCCAATGATGCAGTAGTGCAGTACCAGCATGAATGCTGATACTGTATTTGCAGTCATGGCTAAAGTACTTGAGCATTTCATGCATCATACTATCACTGCAGCAAGCTGCTTGTCATATTTGTAGCAAGTGGTTTACTTCAGCATCAGGGCAGAAGATTTTTTTTTTGAGAGGACATTTTATCCCCATCAACTTGGAGTTGAGTGGGGTGCCATATGAGGTTCTGAAGTAAGCACATTACTCTCGAGGCAACAGCTACCCTTTGCCCTCACAGTGAGACACACAACATATTATCCAATCTGAAAAGTAAAGATTCAGAGGTAAAATGGTAGGAATAAATATTGAACAATTTTCAGTCAAAATTACTTTGCAGGCAAGATCCACATAAGAAATTTTAAATACATCAGGTCCTTTATTTCTTGATTGCCAATTCATTTTGTTCATACTGCTTATAACTTTTTGTTTTTGTGACATACATACTTTAAAGTTCTTAAGTCTCACCTTGCATAAAAATTTTCTGTTGTTTTAATTTACTCAATGTCATGAGCCAAAATGTCCCTGCTCTTTGGGATCCTTATTTATCCCTTACCGTTTTCTATGATTCACTCACTATCTTCCATATCAGTAAGTGCCATAAAATCCATTTGGGATGAAAATCTGAAACACTGCCAAGTAATACAACCTATATTAAAGAGTTCTCATTCTGGACTCCCTTATTGTTATAACAATTGAAGTCAGTCTTTCCATGTGTACAGACAATACTCATTATCAAAAATACTTGTTTATCGCCAACTTCACACAACTTCCCTTGCATCCAAAACAATGATAAAATCAGGTCTTCAATTTTATTGGTTATCAACAGAAAATGCATTTGTCCAGCTAGCATACAATAGACCAAGAAGCCAAAAAAGTACTGTAAAATAAACCCATAAATGAAGGGCTTATGACACTTAATTAAACATTGTTTATTTATTGCTTCCAATGCTTCTAATCATTAACCTCTGCTATAAAATCATCAAGCTTCTGCTTACTTTACTTATCTCATGATGAAAATAAAAACTGTCCTTGAGATCTGTCCAGAGTTTCTCCACAATTACCCTTTCTCAGTTATTCATTGACTTAATTCCAGAGTTTGCTAAGGCATTTTCATTGCTTGCCATTTTGAATTCCACAGCACTCAACAGACACAGTTCTTGACATTGCTTATTCTCCTTACTTTTACTTTATTCTGTCTAAAACTTCTCATCTACTTACAGTGATAAAAAAAGATTAGTAAAGGTCTACTTTAATGCCTGGCTTCTCAATACCATGTCTGAGTGACCCGTGAATATATCTACACACTACAGCACCACCACCAGAAGCCTACAACTCAATGTCCTAAGTTTATGCTGGTGAATAATGTTCTGAGATGACAAAGGCAAGGTCTCATTAAAATCTGACTCTTTAACATGAATGTTAATTACAAGCCACATCTTGTTCCTGAGAAAAGGAGACATAGGAGTTAAATAACTTGGACTGGGAGAGATAAACTGTGCTGGATATGCAGGCACTTGATTAAGATTTCAGACTACATCTTATCAAATATAGAAGAAACATCAAGGAAAACAGATATGAAATGTATCTTTTGATCCCTGACCACTAAAATGTTGTTCATGAACCTTAGTAGGGTGTTTTTGGTTTTATGTCTGGCTTTAAAGGTAGATTGGCAATGTTTTCAAAGATCATGAGATAAAGTATGGACTATATTTGTATGTATTCCACCTTCCCAATAAATTTACTAATAAAAGAAGTTCAGAGATAGAACAGCATTTTTCCTGATTATGAGAAAGAAGAGGTGGTTTCTTAAGTTAGATTTTTTGCTTGTTTTTTAACAGATGGAAATATCCTCTTTTCTAGGAATGATCTGGTAAGTAAAGCTGATATGGAGAAGAAGAGGTCCTGTTGATTCCTAGCAAGAGATTACAAGCTTTGATCCACTAGTACAAAAAAAAATGTGCAGCCTCCTCACATTCTCAGGAAAAAAACTTTCTGGATAGTAAAGCAGGCAGGGCAGCATTATATGCAATCTATGAAAGAAAGGCTGAACAAGCAGCAGAAGTCTCACTGGACAAGAACCCTGTCTTCAAGCATGTTTTTCAATGGAATAATACATAATGGGCTTCCAAACTAAACTTATCTTCAAGAAGTCCAGTTCTGCTTATATGCATTCAACTCTATTCATTCAGTTCATGAAGGCCACACTCAAGCCACTGTCTATGAGAAACAGTGGGTATGGGGTGCACATGGACTGGGACAGTTTGACCCAGTACACAAGTAACCAGGTAGTTATAAAATGACACAAATGACTGAATCAGCTGCACAGAACTCACTTAGGAGCTGATCCAGTCAAAGTATCTGGTCATAGCTAGAGATATCCTTAAATCCCTGTAATAGAATAATCACTGCTGAGTGACCTAAACAAAGGACATCCTAGATGGAAACTGACCAAGCAGTGAACAGGTTACTATCCAGAAGCTTCAGTGGTGGATTTAACGGACAGAGCAGCTTAGTTCTGTAGCTGATTTAGGCAGTGTTTGAACAGCTAGTTGTTTATGGCATTAGTTAGCTGATGCTATGGCTTTGGAGGTCAAATGGCAGTTAAAGGAGATATCATGAGAGTGAGACAACTTAAAATAAGGCCCACCACGATTAATCTAATATATATGCATATATGTGTGGAGGGGTGTATTACATCATGCCCTTGACTTTTTTTGACATTTTTGCAGTACTAATATTCCTGCATCAGTCCAAATATTTATTATATTCACACCAGGGATCATATCAACAGCTCTACTAGATAGGGGCCAAGGGTACTAGCTGCTAGATCAAGGGCCTAGGGAACTAACCAAAGGGGGCGATGAATACCGCACAACGTGGCTGGGCTAATATATGCCTTAGGGCATATAGCCTAGTACCTACCTATGAACCTATAATCCCTTTCATTTAGTTATACCCCAAAATGGCTAGATATGGGCTACCATCCTGCATAATTTTGTACTGAGTCAAGACTTTGTTTCCTGGGACAGAGTACATTTGTAATCCTCCCTGTACCAATGACTTAGAATAACAGTTTTGTAACTTGTTTTATTTTCTGTCACTAGCAACAACATTATATGTCGGTTTGTAATGTATATTTGTATTTGTTAACAGGGCTAAAGCACTGATCCAAATGGACTTTTTTCAGACTCGGCCTAGTATCATTGTTTGGTTAAATGACTTGCTTAGAGTAACACTTAGACAAACGGAGTTTGTCATCTCTCATTTGTCTGTCTTTCCAAATGACTTTGCTTCCTCTGATTCTTATTAATGGTCATCTCTGACATAGCATTTTAAGGAACATTTTGATTAACTTTCAAAGAATAGGTGAAGTAGCTATGTTATAATTCAGAACTGTAGTTCCCAGCCTTAGTTTCTAACTGAGGTGTGAGAGGTTAGTCACCTGTGTCTTATTTTCAGGCTGAGCTGGTTAGTACCATATTCTAAGAGATTTTTTTCAAAGCAGGTAGAATGATTATGTTTCATGTTCCCCACCCATCCACCTATTAAGTAAGTTGCATCAGCTAAATACTGCCTTTATAATGAAACAGATGCTATGATGAACAGAACAAGAAATATAGCACACGATTCAAAAGCAAATGTAGGCAGGAAGCCAAAAAACTAATGTACAAATATTTTTCTATGTATGTCTTGCTCTAGGATTAAAAGGAAGGAAAAGCAATCTGTAATGATAAAAAGTAAGTGCAGGTGGAGTTTTCCAGTTCAGGTATTTCTGGTTGCTAATTTTGTAATATCTGCTTTTGTGCTGGCTCAGAATGCTAGCTCTAGGCTATACCATCTGTTTGAGATGTCATGCCTGTCATCTGTAACTGATAATGCAGAATTTAGTACCTAGGTTTAAAAATATTTATTAGCCTGTCAGTAGAATAGGATGCCGCAGTGGTACGGCGGTAGCATTGTTACCTCACAGCAAGAGGTTCTCCCGTTCGATTCTCGGCTTGGCTTGGGAGTGCTTTCTGTGTGGAGTCTGCATGTCCTCCTCGCGGTTGGGTAGTGTTTAAAAGACATGCGTGCGTAAAATGGGCATGCCTTTGTTGAAGGTTGGATGTTGAGCTGGCACCTTGGTGTTTTGCAAAAATCTACTGCCAATCATTAGTGGACTGGAGTTCCACTGTGGCGACCCCTTACCAGGAAAAAGCCGAAAGACAAACAGCCTGTCAGCAGAATTAGTGATGTAACCTAATTATTCTGCTTTCTTGTGGCAATACATGCTTGGGATACACTTAATCACAGGGCCAGCCTTAGGTAAACTGGTACCCTAAGCAAAAAGACTGTGTGCCCCAGACCCCACCCGCCCAGGAGCCCACTCCATCCTGCCCTATTTACACCATCCATATTATTTTCATTTTGATTCTTGTTTCTCACAGTTTGTCTTACGCCAACTTTTTCCTTCAGTAATTCATTCATTCAACATATACTGTCTTTCTACAGGCAAAACTGCACTCATAACTATGGTACTGTAGGGCTTGCACTGCACTGTAGCACAATACCTGTAGTACTGTAGGACTTGCACTGCGGTACAATACCTGTAATACTATAGATCTTGTACTGCACTGTAGAGCCATACCTGCAGTACTGTAGGTCTTGTATTGCACTGTAGCACAATACCTGTGGTACTGTAGAACTTGCACTGTGGTACAATACCTGTAATATTGTAGATCTTGTACTGCACTGTAGAACCATACATGCAGTACTGTAGGTCTTGTACTACACTGTAGTGTAACAACTGCAGTACTGTAGGTATTCAACTCCACCATAGAACAACACCTGCAGTACCAGGAGTATTGTGCTGCACTGTAGAACAACATCTGCAGGTCCATAGGTATTGTACTGCAGAGTAGAACATAACCTTCAAGTATCGGGATATGGTACTGCAACACAAAACAAAACCTGCAGTACTGTAGGTCTTGCACTGCATCATAGAACAACACCCATAGCACTGTAAGAACTGGACTGCACAGTTGAACATCTGTTGTACACCTGCAGTAATGTAGGTATTGCATTGCACTGTAGAACAACACCTTCAGCACTGGGGCATAGTACTGCACCATAGAACAACACCTGTAGTACTGTAAGAATTGGACTGCACCATAGAACAACACCTGTAGTACTGTAAGAATTGGACTGCACAGCTGAACAAAAGTTGTACTGTAGGTATTGCACTGCACCATAGAACAACACCCGTAGTACTGTAGGTAGTGGCTTGCACAGTGGAACACCTGTTGTACTGTAGGTATTGCACTGTACTGTAGAACAACACATTTAGTACTCTAGGTATTGGATTGCACTGTAGAACAACACCTGCAGTACTGTAGGTATTGCACTGCACTATAGAACAACACCTGCAGTACTACCAACACTGCATTAATTCCTCCAATCCCCTCCATGTTCCTTCATACAGAACTGCAAGTTTGTGTATTAGTGTGTTTTTATATTGCTGTTTATATTATCTAAGTTTTCTGCATTTGTTTTATAGTATAATGGATGATCTTTTTATTTCTATTGGTTTAGATACTGTTTTTTTCCCTTGGTCATTTAGTGGTACATAGCTCCAGTCAGTTGAAATTGCTACCAAAGTGAAGCAGTAATTGGTGAATGGCAGCACTGAACTTGTAGCACAAACAAATGGCGCTGGTTTTAGAATTTCATAGCCCAGCAATGAAATGCCCATATAAGTTTCAGGCATCTAATATGACTTAAAATGAGTAGAAACCAATGTAATTATTTGCAGAAGGAATTCCGTTCTACATAAAGTCATGAATGGTATCAGACATTTTTGGCAGGGGAGCTGCAGGAACAAGCCTGTGCATAATTTATGCTGAACTGAAATGAGTACCACAGGGCTACAGCCTACCCAAACTGTTTCAAAGTTTCTTCTATTCACTGAAAAGAGGGTCCTTATCTGGACACCCTGTTTGGGTTTTATATGGTTGGAAAGGAAGAAAACAGGAAAGTTGGAAAAAGAGAAGAAGGAAGACAAGGGAAACACAAAAGGGACACATTAAGGGCAATGTGCTGGTGGAGGATGGATAGGAAGGGTGCTGTGATTTTGAAGGGGGATAGACACCCCATTTTCCATTTTTCATAGGGAATTTGGGAAGGAGGAAGCAATAAGGGTTAAGGTGTAGGGGAGAGGGTTAGGGAAGAGTTAGGCACACAGAAACATCAATGGCAGACAAGACAGACACAAACAAGGCATACAGATGGAAGTCAGACTGAAAAGAGCGGGAGTGGAGATCTGCAATGCAGCTGACCCCAGTCTGGGGGACCTTAATTATCCCCCACTGTGATGGACATGGAAGGGGGGACCTTATGGTATGGGTGGAGTTCTCCAGTGCACTACAATGTGATTCACAGCACTCAGTGTGGCTAAACTTCATTTGTATAAGAACTTCTCAAATGAGCCCCAACATACACTAACCAGCCTCAATTTTCTGTTTTTAGCATCAATAGGATTCATGCTTCCTAGAAAGTCAATAAAAAGTGCAAACAAACTAAAACTCTCATTAAAAGTGAGGAAAACCAGAAATCGAAAGGAAAATGCAGTAATCCATGTACTTTAGTGTGACCTGTTAATGTTAGCCTGCTTTTACTGGTGAGATGTGACATTTTATAATATTTATCTGATCGTCAAGAAATGCTTGATAATCTGTAAGGTACCATTTTCCATGCTGTCTATATGTGCCAGGTGGCTTACTGCAGACAATGGTCTATGGCAATGGGTAATACAGATATATATAACTGCTGACTGTACAATCCACTAAGTTGCACATGTGCTTTCTCTTCAGTAACTTCCACCATTGTAAAATCTTAGAATATATAAATGTAATTGCTGTTTGTGTAGAAATGTAAATAGAAGTGCAATTACTCTGTGTTTGACTGGAACTTAATATAATGCAATGTAAGCAAATGGAGCTTTTCTCCCTGGGCCTCCACTGAAAATGGATATTACCCAGTCGGACTTTCCCGGTAAACAGACAAACAAATAAAGAATGTCTAGCACCAAACTACAGCCTATCCTAATTTAATTGAGTACTAATCCACATGACTTATTATTTAATATACTGAGTGGCACACACTCTTGGCAAAACAAGTAGGCATATATATTACTATAACAGCAAAGGACTACAAAACACAGGCAGTACTGCCAACAAAACTCTCACCCACCACTCAAAATTAATGATTCAATTCACTTATCACTTTTTTCTTGTTTTTAATACAAGGGAGACAGGAGTGATTGTGAGAACATGTTATTGCAGGTTGCCGTATACTGCAGCAGCAGGGAACAAAACACTGCTCAGACGACTTCAGTTCTAAGGAGACTCACATCCTCAAGGATACTCCGAGGAGATATGGAAAACATATATTTTTTAAAGGGTAGCCAAAACAGACAGAGAAGGAGATGAGGCATGGAATCAATTAGTGGCTTATGCTAATGCTGTAAGGGTCTTAGAACTGCACCTTGGCCCAGTGAAGTTAAACAACCAATGACATGCTGCAACGTGGCAGGACAAACATTAGGAGGAATACAATTATCCATAGCAGCCCTGGTGGTGTTACTTCTTCAGTCCAACCTTTTACACCAGATGAGCAGTGTCATCTCTGAATGCAAATGAGGTGATGTTGACAACAGTACTTTCGGAACCGTGCAACAACTATAGTCAGGCAGTGTGGAAGGTTAGGGTGTAACTGATTTTACTACATTATGCAGAGATGTATTTGGCATGCCACCTGTGTACATGACACCATTACATGTTTCATCATCATGTGTGCCATCAATGTCAAATACAGTACGACTATAGTTATTGCATGGTAAGAGTGGTCATAACTTCATAGATATTTACTAGGCTATTGATCTGTTGTGATCTTTAGAAATCTAGCCCTGCATTCCCATGAAGTTGTAATTTAAGTACAAATAACCCAGGGCCAGGCAGAACATTTATATATTACCTCTATACATAAAGGACAAGGATGACAAATTACAGGTGGATTTGCATTTTCCCATCCATGCATTTAGATTACCATTTCCATGACATTTTTCTCAGTATGAATAACCAAGAGATGGTCAGAACATTTACACATTACTTCTAACTATAAATGACAATGGTGCTAAACCAGGGGAAATTTTGCAGCTTCCCCTCCATTCATCCAGATTACACTTGAGTAGGGTAAAGGAAACACTTTGCTTTAGTTATTTATTTGTTTGTTTGTTTATTTTAGCTGACTGTGGTAGATGGAGGACAGCGGAGAAAAGTTCCAATATTCACATACATAAGCAATATACAGTATATTTGTATTTTCCATATTGTATGTAATATTTTCAGCTTGGTTACATAAACATTTCTGCATACATAATTAGGTGTAACAAGTGATTAATGCTATCCTTGCATCATACAATTTTGACTATAAGAAGAGAAGAAAAATAAGAGCTTATCTATATATTTGTATAAGTTGTAGCGGGCAGAACTGCAAAGAAAAACAAGACAAAGATTGACATTTGGATTGAAATAAGTAATTAGTGGTACGATGAGGGAAAATGAGAATTAAGTTGGAGTAGGTAATTAAGAAATATAATCAGTTAAACATTTACAGTAGTAGCTCAAGGGGAAAGTATAATCACCATATGGACATTTCGTACAGAGCAGCTATCATTTTGTCAGAGGTATTGCAGTTTGTATTTTCTTCAGGATCAGAAATTATTCAGGTGTAGAGCAAGATCTGAGCCAAGTGCCTTGCAGGTGCTGTGTTATCAGACCTTTAAAGCATTTGTTGTTTTCTGTAAGCTTCAACTCTAATAGGATGGAGTTCCACAGTTCTGGGGCACAGTGTGAGTAGACTGAGTTTCCAGCAGAGTTTTTTGAGTTACTTACAGCTAGGAGAAATTTGTTATTGAAGTGTAGTGTTCTTTTGTTATTGTATAGTAGCAATATGATTTTTAAAGAGGTGCAACTATCTGGCTTGTAGATAAGTTTATGGGCAATGGTGAGTTGAGAGTAGGTTATCTAATCTGGGAGTATAGGTCCTTTAGGGCTGTACAGTGATGGGCTTTATGAGATGAACATGTGGCAAATCTTGTTATTTTATTATAGGATGATGTGACAATAGGAGGTACTGCCAGCCATGCCAGGGAGAAGTAGGGCAGTAGATGTAAAACTTGCGCCGGTATAGCTAGCTGGAATTTTATAAATAATTGCATGTATATCAATCTGATCTATACAGATGCTTGTGCTGAAAATGCATTTGTGAGCTCTGCTTGTGTTAATTGTGTTAAAATATATCAATAGTGCACCCTACAGAAATGTAGAGAAATGTGCATGTATTATGGTAACTGAATTAAATGTATATGTTTCAATAGAGGACACTGGCATAGCAATGGTTAACCAGCTGACTTATTTTAAGAAGAATAAGGGAAATGTAAATGAGCTGTTAAATCATTAAACATTACCCCACAGTGCTGAGTAGGCCCGGAACAGGAAGGTCTGGTAGCAGCCATTATCTGTTCGCTTTTGTAAAGAAGGGGGAAGTGTTGTAAATGTTTCTAGCTCCTAGGCATTGCCATAAAAGCCCTAAATATGTATTGTAGCAGTCAAAGTCCTGTCTCAAACTTCAAAGGAAATATTGTAGGAACCTAGAGTCAGGTGACCAAACGAGATAATTCTACAAGTCATTTTGAATATTATATTTTATAGGGAGTAATCTCAGAATATAGTATATTCTGTTTGGGGCCTGACAAGAAAGACTGCTCACATATTTCATCTTGCCATGCCCAAGTAAGTAAGTTACTAGGGAACAGTAACATTTTTCTTAGATTCAGTCAGGAATATAGTGAAGCTTAGTTTAGATATTGTTTTTCTTTATTTGCCTGAATGTTTGTTTGTCTTTCGGCTTTTCCCGGTTAGGGGGTAGCCACAGTGGAACTCCGGTCCATTGGTAGTGGATTTTTACGTACTGGGTTACCAGACCTGATGCACAACCTTCAACGTAGGCATGCCCCATTCACATATGCCTCCACACAGAAGACGCTCTAGCTGAGAATCGAACGGGACAATGTCTTTCTATGAGGTGACAACGCTACTGCAGCACCACCACCGCATTGTCCTTCAATGTCCTTTTCAATATTTCCTGTGATTTGAACTCTGTGGTTTACTGTGAATATATATTCAGTATTGTCATGTACTTTTATTATTTATTATTAAATATATTTAAAACTTTTATGCTGGCTGGTTCTTGTAGACAGTGTCTAACCTTTGAAAGTACTTATATTTGTTTGGTGACACTGTGTGGAACACTCCAAAAGGCCTAGCCGTCTTGGTGAACTACTACCATTTGTATTATATTAATATTACACTATAATTGGACACCCTTTGTTAAGGAACTTAGTGTAACTGATTGTGAAATTTCTGGTGGTAGTTAATCTACCTTATAGTCTGGGCAGAAGGAGGCATAGCTAGTAGACTTCTGCCAGCCTTTCCCAGATGTGTTTGTATGTGTATGGAGGGGGGAGTAAAAATCAAATCTCTCAAACTTTGTGTTTGTCAGCTACATTGGACAGGGACATGAACCATTGGGTTTACAGAGAGGGTGCTGGAGGACTTGGCTTGGACACTCGGCTGAGGAGCTAACCCTAGAGCTGTACCAGTGGGGAGTCTTATTGGGGATCTGTAGGGAGACAGATATAGAGACAGCCAGACCTCGGGCTAAGTGTATTCCCTGTGTGCTCATAAGGGAAATTGTACTTGATGCAGAGAGGTCTGCATCTGGAAATACTGAATGTACCCATTTGAATTCCAAGTGCATGTCCCTCTCCAATGTCAGTGGTGAAGATTCAGGCTCCTTGATTATTGACCCAGCATGGGTCAACATATTGATGCCCATCACATATTGGTATCAGTGGTGGGCGCCACATTTTTAATTGGTTGACAGTGGAGGCATCCTATCATGCTCACATATTGTTGAGCAGTAGTGTGGATATTGAATTCCTGTAGCCTTTAAGCAGTGTCACTAAAGACAGGTGTACTCTCATCAGCCACATGGTACACATTCAGATTTTCATATCAAAATATTTTTTTTTATTTACTCTTTGTTAGCTTACTTAGTCAGGGAGAGCAAGCAAGGATGTCAGAAGAGGATTATGGCAAGCTGACAGGTAACCAGTTGGCTGAGATGTGTCAAGCCAAAGGACTGGGGCATGCCAACCTGACTAGAGGGAAAATGATTGCAGCCTAAATCACAGCTACAGCAACCAAGAGGATAATGAGTCTGTTGATGGGGACTTGCAGCTCTCAGAAACAGGACAGTTCAACTTTCCCTCAGAGGCCTTAAAATCTGTTTTTGAACTGGAGGCCAAATGGTTGGAATTAGAATCAGTAGAGTGAATGCGGCATTTAAAGGCAGAAGAAAAAGAGAGACTGAGATGTCTGGAAGCTGAAGAAAGTGAGAGGCAGAGGCAACTTGAAAAGGAAATGCTAACACTTTGTCAGGGTCATGGATGTAATAGGGAATGGACTAACAGTACCCCAGAAGCAATAAAGGTCAGTAAATTTCTTCCTCAGTACCAAGAAGGTGATGATTTTGATAGTTTTATTCATTTGTTTGAAAGAGTATGCAAACAGCACAATGTTGACCAAAGGCTCTGGGTAGGGTTCCTGACCCCCCCCTAATCCATGGTAAAGCTGTAACTGCTGTTTCTAAATTGTCTTATACTGATTGTTTAGATGATGAACAGGTTAAACACTGTTTATTGCAATGTTTTAAGTTAACAATTAAAGCTTACAGAAAAAAGGTTTGTGAGCATAGACACAAGGCAGATGGAAGTGCATGCAATTATAATGCTGAACTAATCACTTATTTTCATAGGTGGCTGAGTAGGTGTTAGGCCACCACTTTTGAAAATATGTCAGACCTTTTGGTGAGGGAAAAAACCCTTAGCAGTTTGCCTGAGGACATGAGAATCTGGTTGGCAGACAGGGAATGCAACTCTGCAAATGAGTTTGGGAGAAAAGGAGACCTATACCTAACAAGTGTGCATAACTGCACAGGAAAGGGATGCACATTGCTGCACATGGATATACAGGAACCCATAGTAGGCAGCCTAAACTGATCCAACAGAGTTTGCCAGTAACAGGGGAAGCCACTAGTTCAGGTACACATCCAGGATCAAGGGTTAAATGTTTTAAATGTAACCAGTGGGGCCATGTAGCATATAGATGTCTGCAGAGGCAAGGTGGAGAACTAAAGGTGGGGGAAGACAGCAAATGGGAATAACAGAATGCCAGTGGTAAGTTGTCTGGAGACAACAGGGGTACCAAACTACCAGCAAAGTTTATATCTAATCTTGGTAGATGGAAAACAGGCCACTGCCAAGACAGACACAGCCTCTGGTATAACCATTGTGAAGCCTGCAGTGGCTAAAGAGAAGCAGTACTTGCTTGAGCAGTCTACTCCAGTCAGAGCTTTAGGGGGGGATCCCATTCCAAATGCCTTTGGCCAGGGTTCACCTTGACTGGGAGGATGGAAAAGGAAGCAAGCAAGTAGGTGTGTTTGAGGATATCCCTGCAGATGTCTTGAAAGGGAATGATTTTGATAATGCAGTACCTTATGTGCATGCAGTGACACACAGTCAGGCTTGGAGACAGGCAGTTTTGTCTGTTAGCCTGAGGGGGACCCAGACAGATCGCACACATGAAGCCAGACTGGTAATGTGGCTGCTTCAGTGAGGGAGCTACCCTGTAGCAGTGAGACTGAAGGTGAGCCACAGCTGCTGGTGGGTACTGATGTTCCCTTGGACAGCGTGACTACAAAGGCAGAGGTGAGTAGTAGTACCTAGGCTGACAATGAGGCACCACTGTCAGAAGAGACCAGATATCCTGTAGAGGGGGATCTGGAAAGGGTTACAAAGCCAGAGTTGAAACAGGCTCAGCTCTCAGACCCTACATTACAAGGCTTGAGGGAGGTAACTAGGAAGGCACCTGATTCTTAAGAAAAAGGGGAATCTGTATACTGGAACAAAGGGTTACTGTATAGAGAGTGGACCCCTGAGGGAGGGCTAGAAGGTGAGGTAATAGAGCAGTTGGTAGTGCCCAGAGCCTACAATCTGGCACGTCTAGTCATAGCCCATGACATTACCTTTGCAGGTCATATGGGCATAAATCGCACCAAGAGATGTATTGTTCAGAACTTTTATTAGCCTGAGATTTCCAGGGGATGTAACAGGATACTGCAGGACCTGTGAGCATTGCCAAAAAGTAGACAAGGTCAAAGCTCATTTGATGCCTTTACCTGTGATATAAGAGCCATTTCAGAGGGTAGCTATGGATATTGTGGGGCCTCTGAGCACCCCAAGTTCCACAGGGAAGAAGTATGTCCTAGTGGTAGTAGATTAGTGGTAGGAGATTATGCTACTAGATACCCTGAGGTGGTGGCTCTGTCCTCCATCCAGGCAGAAAAGGTGGCAAATGCTTTGTTAGAGATTTTCAGCAGGGTATGTTTCCCGAGAGAAATTCTGACTGACAGAGGTGACAATTTTATGTCAGACCTGCTGGCTTGTCTGTGGGAGTGCTCTGGGGTGAAGTACCTAAAGAACACCCCCTACCACACCCAGACTAATGGTCTTGTGGAGAGGTTCAACTCTATGCTAAAAACCATACTACAGGCATTTGCAGACCAGTTTAAGAGGGAGTGGGACAAATATTTGCCTAATTTATTGTGTGCTTAAAGAGAGGTGCCCCAGGAATGTACAGGGTTTTCATCCCTTGAGTTTCTGTATGGCCATAGGATGAGGTGACTTCTAGATTTGATTTGTGATGTGAGGGAGAGTGAGTGTGAATTCCACAAGGAGTCTGTTGTGGGATATGTCCTAAACCTCATGACAAGGCTTAGGGAGCTCATGTAGTTGGCTCAGGAAAACTTGGCAGGAGCTCAACAGCAGAAAAGGGTCTGGTATGACAGGAATGCTCGAGCCAGAGAGTATGCTGTGGGACAGCAGGTGATGGTTTTCATTCCTGTCAGACACAAGAAACTGCAAGCAGCTTGGAAGGGACCCTTCAAGGTGGTAAGGAAGGTCAGTAATGTTAACTGCATGGTAGAACTGCTAGGCAGGGGCACAAATTTTACCATGTTAACATGATGAAGCCTTACCATGATAGAGAGGCCCTTGTGCTGAGTATTAGCAGTAGGAGGCAGGAGGAGTCGGAGGGGGATCTATGGTGACAGGGAGTCAGCCAGCAAAATCTCAAGTTATTATGGTGGAGAGTAGGGATGCAGGCATATGATATGACAGAGCAACACTGTAATGGGGTCAAATGCACCTGGGATCTCAAGACAGAGAATGGGGTAAAATATTCCCAGATAGGCTTATTTCCCCTCCAGCCAAGTTTATCAAAGGTCACTTGAAAAACTAGCTTGAGTCTTCAAAGGGGGGGGTGTGACAATAGGAGGTACTACCAGCCATGCCAGGGAGAAGTAGGGCAGTAGATGTAAGACTTGTGCAAGCACAGCTAGCTGGAACTTTATAAATAAGTGTATGTCATTAGTATATCAACCTAATATGTACAAATCTTTGTGCTGAAAATGTATTTGTGAGTTCTGCTTGTGTTAAAATATATCAACAGTGCACCCTCCTGAAATGAAGAGAAATGTGCATGCATTATGATAACTGAATTAAATGTATATGTTTCAATAGAGGACACTGGCAAGGCAATGGTTAGCCAGCTGACTTATTTTAAGAAGAATAAGGAAAGTGTAAATGAGATGTTAAATCATTAAACTTCACCCCACAATGCTGAGTAGGCCTGGAGCAGGTAGGTCTGAGAGCAGCCATTATCTGTTAGCTTTTGTAAAGAAGAGGGAAGTTTTGTAAATGTTTCTAGCTCCTAGGTATTGCCATAAGAGCTCTAAATGTGTATTGTAGCAGTCTGCTAAAGTCCTGTCTCAAACTTCAAAGGAGATATTGTGGGAACCTAGAGTCAGCTGACCAGATGAGGTCATTCTGCAAGATATCTTGGATATTATATTTTACAGGGAGTAATCTCAGAATATAGAGTATTCTGTTTGGGGTCTCACTAGAAAGACAGCTCACGTATTTCATCTTGCCTTGATCAGGCAAGTAAGTTACTAGGGAACAATAAAATACTCTTAGATTCAGTCAGGAATATAGTGAAGGTTATTTTAGATATTGTTTTTCTTTATTTGTCTGAGTCTGTCCTTCAATGTTATTTTCAATATTTCCTGCAATTTGAACTCTGTGGTTTACTGTGAATATATATTCAGTGTCTTGATGTATTTTTATTATTTATTATTAAATATATTTAAAACTTTTATTGTGACTGATTCTTATAGACAGCATCTAACCTTTGAGAGTAATTCTATTTATTTGGTGACACTGTATGGGCCACTCCAGAAGGCCTAGCCATCTTGGTGAACTACTACCATTCAAATTATTATTAATATTACACAGTTTAATCGGACACCCTTTGTTAAGGGTCTTAAAGTAGCTAATTGTGAAGTGTCTGGTGGCAGTGGATGCAGAAAGACTTGGCTTGGACACTCAGCTGAGGATCTAACCCCACAGCTGTACCAGTGGGGAGTCTTACTGGGAATCTGGAGGGAGACAGATATAGAGACATCCAGATCCAGGCTGAGTGTGTTCCCTGTGTGCTCTTAATTAAGGGAAATGTACTTGATGCAGAGAGGTCTGCATCTGGAAATACTGAGTGTATCCATTTGTAATCCAAGTGCATGTCCCTCTCCAATGTCAATGCTGAGGATTCAGGCTCCTTGATTACTGACCCAGTGTGGGGACAACACATATTGATGCCCATCACATATTGGTAGCAGTGGTGAGCATCACAGATGCATAGAAGTTTAGATTTGAGGCTATTGATGAGATTAATTAAGATAGGTGATGCAACAATAGAGATGGGAGTAGGTGAGTTGCTATGGATTTTCTTGTGGATACTGTAAAATACTGATTTGCTCTATATGGGAAGCCTGTTTTTTGTGTGTATTTTTGATAGATTGGAGAATATGTTGGTTATATTATTTTTGTCATCTAAGAGTAATTCAAATAATCTGGTTTCTGTCATAGTTTCAATTCTTGTATTGTCAGATGGGACAACATGGAAATTGTATTTTTGAATATTAAACTGTTTTGGTTAAAAAAACATTATTTTAATCTTTTTTCCCTTTAGGAGTAGGTCTGTGGTGCCTAGCTGGGCTTCAATAGACGAGAAAGACTATTGTGTAATTTCCTGGAGGAATTGTAATGTTGTAATGTTGGGGTCAGAGCAAATGAGGGATGCATCATCTGCATACTGAACCTATAATTGCTTTTTATGTGGCAGTATGGAGTTTGTTTACAAATACAATATCTTAAATAGATGTGGACACAGTATTGATCCTTCTGAGACTCCAACCATGACAGGAAGGAAAGAGGAGAATTCTTGTTTTCATTTTACTGATTGCTGCCTACTTGTGAAATATCTATAAAACCAGGTGAGAGATAATGTATTTAGACCTAGGGAGGAGAATTTACTGAGAAGTTTTTGATGGAAAACTGTGTGAAAGGTTTTTGACAGATGCAAGAAGAGTGCTGATACTAAGTTGCCATTATTTCTATTGTTGTTGATAGCATTGATAAAGCCAATAAGAGCAGTAATTGTGCTATGACTGGTGTGGAAGCCATGTTGGATCATAAAGAGATAGGGTTACCACCTGTCCCACTTTGCGAGGGACAGCCCCTCTTTGGGCAGTTGTGTCCTGACAAAAAAATTGTAAAAATGGCAAATGTCCTGAGATTTTAGGAGAAAATTATTTCCTATATTTTATGTAATAGTTGCATAAACAGTTATTCTGTATCTAAAATACCTAAATGTTATAAGAAACAGAATAAGCAACTAAAATGCTACAAGAATAAGCTTTTATTTAGGCAAAAAAGTTAAGTTCGATCCTTTGTACTGACCGTGGGTATGTGTCGGCCTGTAAAATCTGATGTTTGTACCAAAAATGTCCCACTTTGGCCATTTGAAAAGGTGGCAACCCTATAGAGAGAAGATTATTTTGGGTATGATATTTGAGGAGCTGGGAGTGGATACATTTTCTAATATTTTGATAGTGGTGGTAGTATAACTGTGGGTCTATAGTTGGATAGGTCAGTTGATTTTCTACCTTTGCAGAGTAGAATTATGAAAGACTTCTTCCAAAGGAATGGGAAATTATTTTTTGTTATGGTTTGGTTAAGTAATATAGAAACAGTGAAGGCTAGAACTTCAGAAGGGAGTTTTAGGTACTCTGCTGGTAAGTTGTCTACTGCTAAGGTTGTTGGTTTGAGTTTTTGTAAGTATTTTTATGGTGCTAGTTGGGACTCTTTGGAAAGAGAAGGATACAGTATTGTCATTAAATGAGGTTTTGTAGTGAGGGTAGTGGGAGAGCTTTGTTTAGTAAGAGAGAGTATTGAGTTTATAAAGGGGGGAGTTGAACTGGGTGGCTATATAGTCTGAGTTGTTACCGGTTGTTGGTGTGGGAGTAGTTGTTTGTTTAGGGTGTAGTAGTTTGTTTATAGAGGGCAAACTACCTTAGGATTGTTTTTGAGTTGACTGAAGGTTGGTGAAGTAGGATTTTTGTTGTTGTTGATTAATTGTTTTGCAAGATTTCTTAAGTATCTAAAGTGTTGGTAGTTGGAGTGGGCTTTATTTTTGGACCATATTTTCCATGCTTTGTCTTTTTGAAGAAAAAACTTCCTGGTGTCTTTTGTTAACCAGGTTGTAGGGTTTGACCTGACTGTTTTAGTTCTGAGTTGTGCGTGGCTCTTGAGGATGTTTAAGAAAGTATTATTGAAATGGCTTACAGCATCATCTAGCGGCATTCTCTTCAAGATATTCCAGTTGCAGAGCTTGATTGCGGAAATGAAGTCGCTTGTATTAAAGTATTTTATTTGTTTGTAGGCTATCTGTCTGCATATGTTGGGATGGTTTCTGACAGAATAAGTTGGTAGATGGTCACTGATACTAATAGCAAGGGAGCCAGAGGAATTTGTTATTTGGTTTGTTTGTACAAATCCAGTCAGAGATGGATTACTTGTTTGTGTGCTTATGTATCCTGGATGTATCGTTTATTATTTATGAGAAACCAAATAGATTCATTGATGGGGTATTTGTGTCTTTAGGGTCCCAATTAATGTTAAGGTCACCCACTATATTGGTTTCATGGGGTATATTGTTATATGGCCACTGAAAAGGTTGTTCTGCTCTTTTGTCCTGGTGGAATGTAAAGCCTGGTGATGCTTTTCTACTGTTAGGCTTTAGATGTGCTGTGAGGTATTCTGCATTGTTAAATGTGGGTAAAGGCTCTGTTCTATGGAGTTTTTGTATAAAATTGCTACTCCTCCACCTCGTTTTTTGTTCTCTCGTCTGAAAATATTATAACCTGGAGGAAGTATTTCATTGTCTTTTACATGAGGTTTTAGCCAGGTTTCTGTGAATTATAGCTATATTAGGGTTTTAAAATTCTAGGTATGCTTGGAATTCTTGGAGTTTATTGCAAATGCTTCTGAGATTAATATTAAGTAGTATTATGTCAGATTTATTTGTAGCTAGAGGTGTTGAACTTGGGAGGATATTTATGCAGTATATGACTTAGTAGTAAGGCCTGGGTTTGGATGTATGTCTCTGCTGAGTTTCAGATGAGTGGCTGAGTGACAGAGAGATGGAAATACCATTTAGATCTGGATTTGTTTATAAGGAGGTGGTGTATTGTTTTCAGGTTAGTTTTTACATATTTGTAGCTAAAGAGGTTAGAGGGATGTTGGGAATGATGTATGGGGGTGAGGGCTAGTAGGATATTTGTTCTTTAGAGACATGCAAGTTTGATAGTTGTATGTAAGTGTGGCAAGAAGTAGTAGATTGATTAGGTGTAGGTATATCGTTGTGTGGTTTATTGTGTGTAGGGTTTGTTGGAGATTTTTGTGAGATACCAGTGAGATGTGAGTGAGTGATGGGTGAAAGTATGTATAAGTTATACTTTTGTTTAGTTTAGAGAAAGATCTAGAAGGTATTTGAAATCTAATGTTAAATATTTTTTATTATTTTGAGTTGTTTTTAAAAGATTGGTTACAGGATTGTTGATTGCTATGTTTCTACAGAGTTTCTTAGTTTTAGGGAGAAATAGATTGAAATGCAGTATATGTCTTGAGTGTGACAAGGGGGAATAGTTACTGGGGACAACTGCTCAACTGAAGACAGAATAACCTATTACAAAATATACCAGAAACAGGGCATTTAATGTACTCCTTAATAGTAAGGTAAGACCAGCTGGGTGTGGGAAAAAACTGTCTCGACTGGCATACCTAATAGTAGCTGGACATAAACTAGTATTTTCTTACTCTGTTAATGTTTACTCTTTGTTTATAATTTTTCAAGATGTGGAATAATCAAGATGGACAAATCTTGTCTGAGAGGTGATTGGGAAAGGTATTCAGATCCCAGCAGTAATGGGAGATGGTTAGTTCTCTTGTGTTCAATAGTTGAATTCCTGGGGGGGGGGGTAGGCTGTAGATGAATGCTTTATGATGGTGGATACTCAGCGATATGGTTTTAAGCAGGTAATTGTGATGGATGGTACAAGGTGGACAGATGTGTGGAAATGGTTTTGATATGTAGCTGTGTCTTTAAGCAGATTTGTGATATCATTAAAAAAGTAGAAGCAGAGCAGTGAGATTAAATGTGTGGCTGTGGAAGGGGGAATGGGGAATTAGAGGTGGGAGAGAATGAAGCGGGGCACACTTCCCATAATGTGGGCGACAATTAGCTTGGGCCTTCTCACACCCAGTAGTTCTGCACACCCAGTATCTAAAGTATTTACAGCAATAAACAGGCAGAGAGAGAGTTAAATTGTGGGTGCCTCTGAATAAGTATTCAGATCAATTTATGTGGACAGGAAGATAATTCCAAAGAAGTGGAATTCCCTGTGATACATATCTATCCCTCCAATATGTTCTATTTATGTTGCAGAAGAAATTAAGACCTCTTGAGTGGGTGCTTATTCTACCACTGCATTTGCACATGTGCAGTAGATCAGAGAGGATAGGGTCTGTTAAGGCTCTGTACACAAGGCAGAGAGAACCCCTCAGTAGCCTGCATGATACTGAGAAGAGGAACAAGCCTTTCAGATGGTCACAGTAATTTTCATGATTTAGGCCCCAGGTCATCCTACCTGTATGTAAAACTATTTCTACTTGTCACATTTCTTCACATGGTCAGCACCAGAAAAAACAGAACAAATCATCCTGTGCTTTGAACCAGCAAGCTGATGCTGACAGCACAATGGCTGTTAACAACAATGACATAACTCTGCTATGCATGACACAGCCTAAGGACAGTGGCACACAGTTGTAAAGGGCATGGTCAGGGCCTGCTACCCCACAGCAGGTGAATAGCTCTAAGGCAATGAGACAGGCAAACATACTCAGTGGAATGAGATGTCAGTACAGTGGAGGGGAAACACCATACAGCTCAACACCTGCTTCTCATGCAGAGCCCTAGCCTCATGAGACTATCCTTTCAGAGGTAGCAGTACCCACTGTTACACCTGTATACAGAGGTACCAGGTGAAGACATATTTCACAGTTAGCTTCAGAGACATGCAAGACCTTGGCTACCGAGCACCAGCTGTGCTATAACGTAGATTAAGCCCAGGCTACTAGCACTTCGAGTCAGGTAGCAATGATCACGGTATTGCAGGGTATATGTGAGGGTGTACATAAGGAATTTCAACAGTACATGAGAATGACTGAGGTCAGGGACAATGCCATGATGATTCTCATTCACAGTTTTGTTGCACACGCATCTGCATCTACCTCCATGTGCACACTTGTAAAGGCTTACCAAATACACATTGAATGCGACCAGGGAACTGTCTGCATGTGTGATCAATGAGTAGGATGGACACCATGTGTATCAGAAGAAAGTGCTGCAGACACTCATTTGGATTCCCCCAAGAAGAAGCCATCTTCATAAAGCTTCTGCAACATGTGGTAGAACCTCTCAGTCAAGGTCTAGGTCCGATAGCATGGTTAGGTCAGTGTGAAGAGGTTATCCTGCATACAGTCCATCCTATCATAAGATCACCTCGGCATCAAGCTCACATGTCTACACTTGCTTTTGATCTATGGGACCATCACCCCCACTATCCTTGGGGTACATTGTGTTTGACACCTTCCAAATATAACTGGATGGATGGATTTGCACTGCCTCCAATGGCTGTGTAGTTTTACACCAAGCCAACACATGATCACACTGTGCAAAATGCAGCAGGAGGTAAACATCCTACATACAGTAGCAGTGTCATACTGAAGGGCACCTCCAGACTCATCCAGACAATAGAAACTGACTGTGAGCAGGTGTTTCACTCGCTCATTGACTATCCTTGCCTGGGATGTAGCAGTGTTAAAGTGATCTTCTACAGCTCCCTGAGGTTTAATGACTGATGTCATTATCTAAGGTTCAAGGATATAGCCTGCCTCACATACAAAACAAAAAAGGAAGGGGCTACACATAACAAAAAAAGGAGGATGATTACTCACTTCTACCTATACTGCTCTACAGATATTGAAACACCTGTGGTTAGGAATATTAAAATGCTTTGCACTTACAAACTAGGTGAAATAAATGTACTTATCCACATGCTCCAAGAGTATGTTGAGAAACTGCTGCAAAATCCTGGATACCCAACTTTTCCCCAGTTTGTCTCTGAAAGGTCCCTGTGGCAATTTTAGTGAGGAATATACATAACTTGGTATCCACAGGCATGGGAAGGGCATGCTTCCCCCAGTCCTTGTCTGTGGGTCATACAAACTCAGCAAAACCCATGCAATATCTATCACAATACATTCCAAACCTGTCCAAGGTTCCCTGATCAACAAAATTCAGATAAGTTAGCCTTTGCTTATGTCTTTGCCTTTTCGACTGGCAAACACCACAGGACACCCCTGATTTTGGTGTGACCGAGATGCACACCTCAGAATGGGAGACAGCTAAGCTGGCAAGGAAAACACACATCTTACTGGATTGCAAAGTAGATGAAAATGTCATGACTTCACTTTTTCTAAACCTTATGCATACAGTGCAGAAATGTATCAAAATGGGACTGAATCACACAAAGGCAGGAAGAGCTCCTAATTTACATATAATAGTCACAGATTTTTCACATCTTCCTCATTTAAATTTCATTATTACTTCACTTGCATGTTGCTTTCTCAGCATGGTTTAAAAAGTTGCACCTAAGCCTAGCAGATGTTTCTGAATGGCTCCTGAGCTGAGCTCAGGTGCAGTCAGCACATACTACTGCTACACCAAGGGTGATAACTATGAATACTGTCCAGAGCTTCGTAACAACTCTAAAATGTAGGCACACAGTGACATGGACAGCTTATGCTTGACAGGACTAGTATGTATTTTCTTCAGTCTGGTAAATCTACAGATTACATAGGCTTAGCAATACTCTGTCTGAAGACGAATAATTCATTGAAAATGAATCCATCAGGTGAGATTACTTGTAAAATACTGTTTAAAGTGAGAGCTAGTATTTTCAGCTGAGATCTCTTAAACTTGGGTAAATGTACTTTTATCCAAGTTGTGGCAATTCTGTGAGTTTGTTATATGATTTAAGAGATACTAAGTCCTGCCCCTACACAAATTTTTGTCATGGAACTGGTTTGTGTTGTTTCAGTCTGCATGTTAATCTCAAAACATTTTCATACGGCTCTTTTTGTATGTCTTCCAGTTAATATTTGTATCTATGAATTTGTTTTTATGTCTAACCAATATATACATCTATCTGTCCACATTCATCTAACTGAATATGCAAACAGATAAACATGGGCATATTTATTTATCCATGTGTAAATGCATATGTAGCTGGCACCTCGGTGTTCGTGAAAATCTACTGCCGATCATTAGCGGACCTGAGTTCCGCTGTGGTGACCCCTAACCGGGAAAAGACGAAACACAACAACATATGTAAATGCATATATATATATATATATAGAGAGAGAGAGAGACAAATCGATGTGTGTGAGTGTGTGTGTGTGTGTGTGTGTGTGTGTGTGTGTGTGTGTGTGTTTATATAATTATATAATGTATACAATGACTAAGCAACAACACAAAAGATTGAAAAAAAAATACCAACAAGAACTCAACAAACTCACCTAACAGTGACTCCACAAAACATGGACACATAAGTAATCACAACAGAAGAAAACCTGCACAATACACTAATGGAAATAAAAAAAAAACAAAATCTTTTGCACTGTTTTTTACAGGAAGCAAGCCCTTGTGCCCTTAAACATCCCTTGCTATCTATATCTATACATCTATATAGATGGATGGATAGATAGATCAACTCCATGATCACACAATAAGAAAGGGAATATTCCTGCTCTACTCTGTAGTGTGAGCTTCAACAAAAACAAATTGCCACATTCATTCAATTACTACAGAAACCTACCACATACATGCAAACCTCTCCTTAAGCATTACATTCACTCAGTAAACATTAAATCAAACCACATTCACATACATTACTGGCATTCACTTACTACTGACATTGCTGATAATCAAAAGGTTATAAATACCAGTAATGACAGAATGAACTAAATACCAGTAAAACTTTAAATACCTGCAAACACCATCCACACATGTAACATACACACACAACACCTACCTCACCCATCTCCCCTCAAAACACACAACCAGCACAGTCACGCACATATGCACAAATTAGGATTTACTCTGCTTACACTCCAAATGCATCTACCAACTGACAAGTTAACCAAACAACACATATGCACATACATCTATCTATCTATCTATCTATCTATCTATCTATCTATCTATCTATCTATCTATCTATCTATCTAGGAGTGTGTGTGTGTGTGTGTGTGTGTGTGTGTGTGTGTGTGTGTGTGTGTGTGTGTGTGTGTGTGTGTGTGTGTGTGTACATCATGTTGTGTTTGTTCAGGGAAAACAAAAAATAAAAGATTCTGTGGCCTTCTTATCGAAAACTCAACACTCAAACCGCTGAGTTCTGACAGCCCCCCCCAAAAAAAACAATTGGAAGCACAGAACAAATCTCAAACATTGCTCTTCTCCTTTAAACTTCTTTTTTGCAGAGGCAAGCCGCCACACCCCCTGAACTTACATATATAACAACTACAAGATCACCATACCTCAAAGAAAAAGAAACATTATAGGAAATGGCCATCTCAGACTTAGTATATACAAGTCTGTTTTTTTTGGTTATTCAGACTCTGTGTTTCAAGACTCACTCTAGCAGGTCCCAACATTTCAAATGGTTACCAATTTTATGATTACATCTGTGTGGCTTAAGTGAGATGTTCGCATATATAATAGACACAGAGGAAGTGCAGTTGTGTAATTAAACTTACCATAGCAGTAGATGTTCAAATGATCACTGCTGCAGTAGCTTATACTATATAGTGAATATATACAAATTCATTCTAAGTGAATAGAGAACCACAGCAGTCATTACCCTCCACAAGTGGGAACCATCAACTGACTTTGGGAACTACAGACCCTTCAGTCTAACAATTTTAATATGCAAAGCCATGGAATAAATTTTCATTGAAATGATAAACAAGGACATTGGCAACCTACAGACACTGGATTCATCCCAATTTGGCTTTATTAAGGGAAGGCCATGCCTACTTAACCTGGTGGACTTCTTTGAGAGTGTCACCATGGCAATGGATGAGGGTAAAACAGTGCATTCTGCATATCTTCACCTGGCCAAGGCATTCATTACAATACGCCACTCAGGCATTGTTGACAAGTTGTCTGAGCTAGGCATAAATCCCAGCATAACTCACTAGATTACTGGCTGGGTCACATACAGGACCCAAGAATGCCTGCAACATATCCTCAGAAAAAAGGTGCCTAAAAGTTACTAAGATCCTGTCATACAAGTAGTCAGTCACAGTTGCTTGTGGTTGAGATGTATTAAACACCCCTGGTCTAGAGTGAGTAAATGCAGTCTGTGAGGAAACTTGTGATAATTGCCCCTGGCCATTTCCAGAAAAAGGGGGAGCCAGTGTTGCCTGGGCCAGAAGGAAATCACCACAAAGATCTTTGGGGAGTCTTTCTAAATCTTTAAAAGAAACCTGGATATCATTGGAAAGGATAGAAAAGGATGCAGGAATATTTCTGTGCAAGAAAAGAAAACAAAAGACATCTGTCTCCCAGGGTTTATTGCATGGAGTCCTGGGCAGAATTTTGTCAATTAATTGTTTAGAGGCAAGGGAGAAAGATCTGTTTGAAGTGTTCCCCACAGAAGGATCAAATATTGGTAGATTCTCTGATTCAGATTTCATTTGTGAGGATTTGTCCTGGTCCTGCTCAGCTTGTCTGCCACAAAAATGTAATTTGAAAGAATTTAAGATACCTGTATAGTGAGATTGTGCTAAAAAGATATATCCAGGCTACTATGGCTAGTCTGCACCGGGGGTAAGATCTTGTTCCCGCCCTCACTTGTTTATCTACCACATTACTGTTGTGTTGTCTCTAAACACCTGCAGAGTTCCCAGGGACCAGAGATGATTCAAAGAATTAAAAACATTTATAAGAGCTACATCTCTTTTATGTTGATATGTTTTGGTTTGTCTTATTTCTTCCAAAGACCCTGCACTTTTATTCCCATACACACTGCTCTCCAAACAAAGCCAGAGAAGTCTGTTGTAACTGACTTTGCTGGAGCAGGACAGGAGAATGGGGGAGACCTGGATCTTAGATATTTGGTGCCATCACCATATAATCGCACTTTTCACAAATCCTAGAATTGGAATTTGAGAAATCAAGGGATGTCGGTGCTGGGACCATAGGGATTTCAGGTATCACTCCAACTTTTTCATGAAGATCCAGTGGAACATAACAAAGATGCTAAATGGATAGAAGAAGTAAAAGAAAGAATAAGAAGTTTAAAGGTACAGGACATGAAGTGGGATGAAGTAATAGTCAGAGATATTGCAACAAATTTAAGAAAAACCTCTAATTGGAAAACCCTAGGCCCAGATGCAGTACCTAACTGCTGGTTAAAATTATTAACATCTTTGCATGAAGATTTAGCCATGAGTAAGAACTATTTATATGTGCACCCCTAACAGACAGCAGCCTGGCTGACAACAGGAAAAACAATACTCCTAGTTAAGACTGAAACTGCAAGCTACCCTAAAAACTATAGACTAATAACTTGCTTTCCGACGACATATAAATTATACACTGGAATTGACGTTGACAGAGTTTATACTCAGAAGAAAACTCAGTTATGGCAGTAGAACAAAAGGGTAATAAAAGAAAGTCATATGGAACAAAGGATCATTTGTTGTTAAATAAAGTCATAGTGAAGAACTGTAAAAAGGGTAAGAATCTAAGTATGGCATGGATAGACTAAAAAAAGGCATTTGACAGCATCCCACATTCATGGATAAAAGAGTGCTTACAAATGTATAATATACACCCTACACTGATAAACTACATCACTGACCATGAGACAGTGGCAAACCACAATGCAGTTAAGCCATGATAAAGAACAAATTATTATTCCAGGGATAAAACTCCAAAGGAGGATATTCCAGGGTGACTCACTGTCACTGTTGCTTTTTTGGCTTGCCCTTAACCCATTAAGCAGTCTGCTTAACAGATTAGGTTATAGCTACAGTTTGGCTCCCAGAAAGCAACAAAGTGCAAAGACTTCACATCTGGTGGTCAGCACTAGGTAACTTATCTAGCACATAAGGAGTGGTTTCTGGCCCAGAAATTGTAGTTATTGGCTGTTTGGGCAATTTTTCCATCTCTCTCAACTTTCTGATTTAAAAGCCGAATTTGCACTTGTTTCTTTCCTGTAACTAGTCTACCTCAGATACAGATTCTTGGTTTTAGCACTTGAATTTGCTTATTTATGCTTAGCACTTGTTCAGAACTTGTTGTAAGCACTAAATAAGCTACAAATTACTACAGCACTTAACCTTCTTCATTACCTAGAGGAAAACAGTTTTTGTACTTACTTTCCTCACTTGCTTAGCGAAAAACAGCTCTTGTACTCACTTTCCTCACTTGTCTAGAAGAAAATAGTTTTTTATTCAGGCATGTCCAAGGGTCAGCTCCCAGTGTTCTCTCCTGTCTATCTGATGAATCTGGGCATCTTGGGGCAATGTAGCAATTGCCTAATGTAGACAGACAACCCTCTCCTCCTACAACCCAACACTATAACCTGTGAGAGATGTACTTCTGTAGCCAAACTGGAGGTAAAGCTCTGTCAACCCAAGACTGAACTTAGTCAGTCAAGAGGATAAGGTAAACACTTGCACCACACCACACTCATCACATAGTCCCACTAAACCTGCACCACCAATATCCACACATATGAACACAAAAACATTCACAGAGGCTCTCAATAATAATCTGCTCAAGCAACAGAGACATCCAAAGCAGAAATGCAATCAACCTCCACCCCCCCAACATAACCCAAATGATACATAGCCCACAGCCTAAGTGTGCCACTCAACCACAGCCCATAAGGCAAAACAATGTACACAACACACTAGTCATAGGTGACTCTATTGTCAGGCACACTGATGTCCCACTCACCAGGCTAAACAAGGAGAAGGTTACTGTCAGCTGCCTGTCGGGTGCCAGGATCCGCAACATAACCCATGCACTCAGGTCACTCCACAACAAGTACAAATATGACTCTTTCATTGTCCATGTTGGTGTGAACGACCTGAGATGTACCTCCCTGGACTACATGAAAAGAGACATGGAAGAGCTCTCTGATCTTGTAGCCCAGGCAGGTATGACCCTAGCCCTGAGTAGCATCCTGCCATCGCCCAGAATGATACCTCAGTACAAGGACAAAATGATTGACTTCAA
Source organism: Protopterus annectens (assembly GCF_019279795.1). Taxonomy (NCBI): domain Eukaryota; kingdom Metazoa; phylum Chordata; order Ceratodontiformes; family Protopteridae; genus Protopterus; species Protopterus annectens. The sequence goes on from NC_056747.1 coordinate 644,713,821, forward strand.
CAATTGGCTAAGCTTCTGGTGTCATTCTAAGGGGATTCAGTATCTGTCTGCCTGGGACAACATGGACGACAGACCACAATGCTTTGCCAGAGATGGCCTGCACCTGTCACCCCTGGGATTCCGAATACTGGCTAAGGCTCTTGCCACCCCTATAGTGCCTTGTTTAGGCAAGGGTCAAATGACAAATTCACCATCATAACAGGAACAGTCAAGAAAAAACTGGGGGTAATGCTACTCAATGCTAGAAGTCTAAATCTCAAAATGCACTCCCTCTAGGTGCTCCTTAAAATGGCGAACATCGATATCTGTGCAGTGACTGAGACCTGGTTCACGGCACCAGAGTGCACCCCTGCATTACCAGTCTATAACTCATACCACACTTTTCGGCCATCTAACCTGGACCAGAACACCAAAGGCAGAGGTGTGTCCATATTCATTAAAAATATCCACACCTCCAGGATAGTTGCTCAGCATAATGCATCCGAGGTTATCCAGGTGCAACTAACTCTGGGCAAAACTGCAATCCAAATTGTAGCTTGCTACAGATCCCCCACGATGCCCCAGGATTCCCACTCCTCTTTTCTTGATATAGTGGAAAATATTAGGTTTCAACCAAACACCCTAATAATGGGCGATTTCAACTACCTCACCATTAACTGGGAAAACTACTCATGTACCAACTCCTTCACTCAACGCTTTCCGGAATTCATAAATTCCAATGTCCTGGATCAACTTATCCACACCCCCAGCAGGGACAACAATATCCTAGACCTAGTCATTACCAACATGAGTGACCGGTGTTCCACACCTGAAGTTAACTCCTCGTTGGTCAGATCCGACCATAAGCTAGTCACCCTAGATATCCACATCCCACTCCTGCCCCCCATTAAGGAAACCACAGTAAACAATTTCTCTAAAGCCAACTTCATGCTTCTTAAGACAGAAGTGGCAAACTTCATGACACCCATGCAGATGGACAATACAGTTACGACTGCTGAATCCTACACAAATGCGCTCTACAAGCACTTATATGACTGCAAGGATTGTGCTATCCCAAACAGAACCAAGATGCTATCCTCCAAAAAAAGGAAGCAAATCTGGTGGTCCCCTGCCATAAACAAACTCTACAAGAGAAGGAAGAAACTGTTGCAAAAGAGTGTAAAATCCTGTGAGTGGAGGAGCTCCCTGGTCAGCCTCAGTAAGAAGCTAAGATCCCCTTATAAGATCCTCCAAAGCTAGCTACGAAAACAAAACTGCCACTGATTCTAAAGACAACCACAAAGCATTCTATAGCTATGTCAGAAATCTCAATGGCAACACCCAGATCTGCTCTGAGTTACAGCACAACGGCATGAAAATTACAGAACCAATTGATATTGCCAACATCCTGGCAAATAAGTTCAGTGCTAACTACCCTCCTCTCATCCCCTAAAGGGCCCATATCTATACAGGAAGAATGCAATGTCCCTGTAATCACAACTATGCAGGTAAAAGCTGCACTCTCTAAAGCCAAAAACACAGCATCCATGGGACCGGACAACATCCCAGGCTGCGTTTTACACGAACTTCAGAACACACCTAAGTACCATGTTCAATCATAGCCTCACATCAGGCTTTGTGCCCACTGAATGGCGCACAGTAACAGTTATCTCACTCCACAAAGGGGGGAGCCACCATTGATCCCAGGAGCTATCACCCTATTAGCCTGATGAGCCTGGTCTGTAAGGCCATGGAATGTATCATCATGGAACTCATAAACAAAGACATTGGTAACCTCCAAACTCTGGACTCCACCCAGTTCAGGTTTGTGAAAGGCAGATCATGCCTCTTGAACCTGATCAACTCCTTTGAGGCAGTCACCAAAGCTGTAGACGAGGGTAAGGTGGTTCACACAGCCTATCTTGACCTCGCCAAGGCTTTCAACACCATCCCCCCCTTATGGAATTATAGATAAACTCACTAAACTAGGTATAAATTCTTACGTCACAAGATGGGTTGCCAATTGGCTCACTGACAGAACCCACACTGTAAAAGTTGCAGACTCCAAATCTGACCTCAAACCAGTGACAAGTGGAGTACCACAGGGTTCAGTCCTCAGACCTCTCCTGTTTGGTATCTACTTCTCTGAAGTACAGGCTAACACAGAAGGCCTTTGGCTAATGAAGTTCACAGATGATTGCAAACTAGGAGTCATAGTTGAGTTCTCAAATGATGTGGACATCCTACAGAAGGGCCTCACTGAGACAGATGCCTGGTGTCAGAGCCATGGCCTCAAGCTCAATGCCAAAAATGCATTGTCATCCCCTTCGGTAAAAACTCTGTATCCATGAACTACCACATAGGTGGCAGTCTACTTAATGCTGAATGTATGATAAGAGACCTTGGGACCCAGGTGGACAGTAGTCTCTCCTTTGATAATCACATTGCCACAGTAGTCAGGAAATCCTTCTGTGTGGCACACCTCATCACAAAAGGGTTCTCATCCAGGAAAAAAGAGGTCATTGTTCCCCTCTATTATATTAGACCCATTATAGAGTACAATGCCCCTTTTGGAATGTACCTCACAAGACATCTGCAGCAGCTGGAAAGGCCAGAGAAGTACCTCACAAAGAGGATTACTGGCCTCAAACAGATGCCCTACACTGACCGTCTCAAAAAACTCCAGCTTTAACTCATAGCATATTGCCTACTCCGAGGTGATCTCTGTCTAACATATAAAGCTATGTCAAACCCATTGCTGTTGGACATGCTGCACCTAAAGAAATCCCAATCCCTCCGAGCTCTACATGCTCTAGGGACCTAAACCTTGTCACCACAATAAACAGGACATGCTGAAGGGATAGATTCCTGCAGAGACTTCCCATACTCTGGAACAAGCTACCCATCTATGTCAAGCAAAGTTCCTCATTAGCACTCTTCAAGAAAAATCTTGATGAGTGGATGGGAAATAAGAAATACACCCCGAGGATCATGTCTGTGGCTCTGCTCGACAGGGGCACAGGAAAATAACTTTCTTGAGTGGAGTAAGTCAGGAAACCTTTTTGGCTAGGCTTACTTAGGCCCTTGGGCCAATAGCCTAGTACTTGCCTATGAACCTATGAACCTATCTTCTCTTTGTCAATGCATTTAAAACTGTTTAGCTCATCAGATGAGGAACTGAAAGCACAATTGCAAGTAGTCAAAAATTTTCAGATGATATAAGAATGCCATTTGCTCTTGATAAATGGGCAAAAGCAACTTTTAAAGCAGAAAAGCTGCAGCACCCAGAAAACATCAGTTTGGGACAAGAATGTGATATAAAAGAACTTGAGCAAGAGGGAGCGTATAAATATTTGGGAATTGATGAAGGATCAACAATAAAACATGAACAAATGCGAATAAAACTCAGTAAGGAATATTTTAGAAGACTTTAATCCTGAAAACAAAGCTGACATCTAGGAACAAAGTTCAAGCTATAAACCAATTTGTTTTTCCTGTCCTAACTAACAGTTTTGGAGTGGCTGACTGGCCCCAAAAGGTGTTGGATAGATTAGACAGGAAAGCAAGAAGGATGATTCATGCTCACCAAATGATTTATAAAAATCAGTGTTTACCATCACTATATATTCCCAGTTCTTAAGGAGTTATGGGTCTCCTTGAAATTGATTACATGTATAGCTCTGCAATCATGAGACTGCACACATATATGCTGACCTCACAAGACCCAAATAAAATAAAAATTTTGAAACATGAGGAGAATAAGTCTAAGATGACTTCCCTGCTTAGTTTAGCAGAAGCATATCGTTGTCAAGTGGGAATGGAAATCAAACCAAAGGTAAATAAAAATCAGGCAGCAACTGAATGTGCCAAAAAAACAAACAAAAGAATATAAGGTGAAGGATTGGATGAGAAGGCAAGAAATGCAGAAAATGCATAAATACAGTTGCAAGTATAGAAAAGTCCTGGAACAACCTCATGTTGATCAGGATCAAATGCAGAAATGGTTAAGGAGAGGCAAATTCAAACCAAAAGAGGAAAAGCTAATATTGGCAGCCCAAGGCAGTGGACTATGTATACGGTGGTTTACAAAGTCCATTGAACATGTGGGAGAAACAGTCAAATGTAGGTTTTGTAAAACAGAATTGGAAACAGTTGCACACCTTGTAACACACTTATGGTGGAAGGACTGTATACTGAAAAGCATAATGTGGCAAGACTGTTAGACTGGAGATTGTGCAAACATTATAATATTGAAGTAGCTAAAAACACTGTAAATATGAGCCACAAAGCATCATAGAAAATCTACATCACGTGAATATCCATTACCAGCATTTCAAAAGTTTCAAGAGTTAGATGCAAGAAAACCAGATATAGTGGTTCATGAAAAGAAGACAAAATTAACATTGATCATTGAAATTGCAACACCCAATGATTACAGTGTCTTGCATACAGAGAGACACAAAGTCATAACATATTAAGATTTCCAGGCAAAAAAAAAAAACAAGAGGAATGTCAAGAAAGATACCCAGACAGTTTTTGGTGAGGAGTAGGCTGACTGCCAGGGAAACTGCAGTGACAAAAATATCTTGCTGTGACAAAAATATTTTGCTGTGACAAAAATATCACCCAAACAGAAAGAACAGGAGGAAAAATAGAGACAGGTTAAGAAAATTCCATTTGTAATAAATCATAATATTTCTGAGGGATTGGGAAACATCACTAGTTTCCCCACTGAAACAACTGATTTATTCTGGATATAGTCTCAAAGAAATAGAATCCTTCATGGGAACAATGCAAAGTCACACTCGCCTCAGAATTTGAATCAGAACTCTGTGAAGATATTACATTCTCTCTCCCTCAAACTTCTTTTGAGATTCAAATGCTGGAATCTCACCACAAAAAGAAAAATCCCCTTTTCTTTTAGCAGAACCATCCTTATTAGAAGGGTCAAGATGCTGCACTAAACCCTGAGCTAATCCCAATAAGTTACTCCTGTCCATTGTCACTGAGACAGAAGACATGTGTTTAGTCTTTTGTTTAATAGGAATTCCTGAAGAATCAGGCCCAGACCTGCCAGAAATCACCTCAGTTTTTCTGACTAAGCAGAAAGGTATTCCCTACCCTTTCTCCCAGAACCAACAAGAGTTGCTCTCCCCAGCCTGACAAAGGCAAACCAACGACCTTGCCACAGGGAATGTGTCTAGTGGTTAGAGGAACCAGTTTTGGCCATAGCAGACACACACCTGCAACTGAGGCAAAATAGCAGTCTAATGTTGTGCCAAAGACTGCCTATCAATCTTTTTCTTTTTGTGGTTCAAAGGAGGTACAACTGAAGAACCAGTAGGTTGTTTTATGGTTAAGATGAAAACGTTGCCTGATTTCTGAGGAAGATTAGCAGCAATAGCTGGTAAAAGAGATAAGTTATAAAAAGTAACTTCCCCAAAAACATATTAAAAAGTACTTTGAACAATTGCCCCCAACCAATAAAGTAAAATAACACCAGTTTCTCTGAAAAAAATGAGTTTAAAATAAGTTTCAATGACTTTCACAAAAGTAAAAAATGTGATGCTCCAATTTAAAAGTGAACAAAAGTCACATAATAATAAAACACTCTTCCTAGCTACAATATAACTATTGTACAGAAAAAACTAAGCTTTCTGTCACAAAAAAAGTGGAAGTTTTTTTTTTCTCAAAGGAAATTATCTGCTCAGCAATGGAAAAGCTTTAGCCAACCATTGATCCTCAAAAGTCCACAGATGAGCCCTCTCTTCAGCAGCAGGAAAGCACTGAAAAAATTGGCACCTAAACCTTACTGTCTGTCAACTCAGCTCAAGCTGACTAATGGTTTGTAAGTGTGGAAGCAGCCCTAAAGCTTTGGAAACTGGTGGGCTATCTCCCTGGCAGGATACACCCATACAGCTTAAGCTATTGCTGCAGTGATTAAATGAAGAACATGACAGGTATTTGAAATATCTTGTCAAACAAATATCAGTCTTTTTTTAATTTTTCCAAGTCTTTTGAGTTTTTAATACCATGACGGGAATGGACCCCATTCCTAAGTCAAAGTACGATTAATGTTCATGAAATTAGTATTGCTTCAATCTTTGATGTCAGCCAGTCGTGCTCTTTGCAACACCAGCAATGTGCCCAGTAATGACCCCTTCTGCAGTTCATATGGAGTTACATGTATTGGTAACATATTTAAATACGATTATAAATTATTTTTTATAAGACCCATTGCTACTACTACTACTATTGGAACTGTCTGTGTGCCTTTCCTCCACATTGCTCTCATTTCTGCCTGCATGTATGTCTGTCTGTACACAAGACACTGTAGTCACTGGCTGTGGCGATTTCAGTGATCAATGCTATTCTTGTTTTCTTTTCTTGGTCCACTATATCCAGTTTTCTAGCTTCTATCTTTTGAACTCTTGGTGATGGATGATCCCATGTGATGTAGACTTCTTCATTTTCTATGATGTTTTGTGGCTCATATTTCCAGTGTTTTTCAGCCACTTCAGTACCATAATATTTGCACTACAGTCTCGCCACATTATTATGCCTTTCAGCATACAGTCCTTCTGCCATTAGAATGTCACAGCCAACAACGAGGTGTGCAATTGTTTCAATTTGGTTTTACAAAACCTACATTTGTCTGTTTTTCCCACATGTTCAATGGACTTTATAAACCAACGTGTATGCAGCCCACTATCTTGGATCGCCAATATTAACCTTTCATCTTTGGTTTGACTTCGCCTCTCCTTAGCCATTCCTGTGTTTGTTCCTGATCAACATGAGGTCCTTCCAGAAGTTTTCTATACTTGCAACTATATTTATGCTTTTTTCACATTCCTTGCCTTCTCATCTAATCCTATGCCTTATGTTCTTTCTTTTATTTTTTGACACATTATTTGCTGTCTGATTTTTATCTACTACTGGTTTGCGGTGATGGTGCTGCGGTAGCATTGTCGCCTCACAGTTAGACGTTGCCCGTTCGATTCTCAGTTAGACCGTCTTCTGTGTAGTGACATGCGTGAATGGGCATTCCTTTGTTGAAGGTTGGCATTAGGCCTGGCAAGCCAGCATGGAAAAATCTACTGCCAATCATTAGCGGACCGGAGTTCCGCTGTGGCGACCCCTAACCGGGAAAAGCCGAAAGACACAAACAAACAAACAAAGTGGATTGATTTCAATTCCTGCTTGACGCTGATAAGATTCTGCTAAATTAAGCAGAGACGTCATCTTAGATTTATTCTCCTCATGTTTTAAATCTTTCACTATGTTCAGGTCTTGTGAGGTCAGCATATATGTGTGGATTCCCATGATTGCAGATCTATACATATAATCAGTTTCAAGGAGGCCCATCCCTCCTTCGGAATGGGGAATATATAATCTTGAAATGAGCATGAAGCATCCTTCTCGTTTTCCTATCTAATCTATCCAACACATTTTGCAGCCAGTCAGTCACTCCAAAACTGTACGTTAGGACAGGAAGAGCAAATTGGTTTATAGCCTGGATTTTGTTCCTAGATGTCAGTGCTGTTTTCAGGATTAAGTCTTCTAAAGTATTCCTTACTAAGTTTTATTCGCATTTGCCAACAACGAGGTGTGTAATTGTTTCCAATTTGGTTTTACAAAACCTACATTTGTCTGTTTTTCCCACATGTTCAATGGACTTTATAAACCAACGTGTATGCAGCCCACTATCTTGGATCGCCAATATTAACCTTTCATCTTTGGTTTGACTTCGCCTCTCCTTAGCCATTCCTGTGTTTGTTCCTGATCAACATGAGGTCCTTCCAGAAGTTTTCTATACCTGCAACTATATTTATGCTTTTTTCACATTCCTTGCCTTCTCATCTGATCCTTTGCCTTATGTTCTTTCTTTTGTTTTTTGACACATTATTTGCTACCTGATTTTTATCTACTACTGGTTTGCGGTGGTGGTGCTGCAGTAGCGTTGTCGCCTCACAGTTAGACGTTCTCCTGTGTGGCGACATGCGTGAATGGGCATTCCTTCGTTGAAGGTTGTGCGTTAGGCCTGGCAAGCCAGCACGTAAAAATCTACTGCCAATCATTAGCGGACCGGAGTTCTGCTGTGGCGACCCCTAACTGGGAAAAGCCAAAAGACACAAACAAACAAACTGGTTTGATTTCAATTCCTGCTTGACGCTGATAAGATTCTGCTAAATTAAGCAGAGACGTCATCTTAGATTTATTCTCCTCATGTTTTAAACCTTTCACTATGTTCAGGTCTTGTGAGGTCAGCATATATGTGTGGATTCCGATGACTGCAGATCTATACATATAATCAATTTCAAGGAGGCCCATCCCTCCTTCGGAATGGAGACTATATAATCTTGGAATGAGCATGAAGCATCCTTCTCATTTTCCTATCTAATCTATCCAACACATTTTGCAGCCAGTCAATAACTCCAAAACTGTACGTTAGGACAGGAAGAGCAAATTGGTTTATAGCCTGGATTTTGTTCCTAGATGTCAGTGCTGTTTTCAGGATTAAGTCTTCTGAAGTATTCCTTACTAAGTTTTATTCGCATTTGTTTGTGTTTTATTGTTGATCCTTCACCATTTCCCAAATATTTATACACTCCTTCTTGCTCAAGTTGTTTTATATCACATTATTGTCCCAAACTGATGTATTCCTGTCATTGCAGTTTTCCTGCTTTAAAGGTTGCTTTTGCACATTTATCAAGACCAAATGGCATTCTTATATCATGTGAAAAAGTTTTGACAGCTTGCAATTGTGCTTTCAGTTCCTCATCTGATGAGCTATACAGTTTTAAATCATCGACAAAGAGAAAGTAAGAAGTCTTTATACTTTGCTGTTTTCTAGGAGCCAGATTATAGCCATGGCCTAAACTGTTGAGTAAACAGTTTAATGGATTAAGGGCAAGGCAGAATAGTAACGGAGACAGAGGGTCACCCTGGAATATCCCCCTTTGAATTTTTATCCCTGGGATAACAATTTGTCCTTTATCATGGCTTAATTGCAAAGTGGTCTGCTACTCTTTCATGGTCACTGTAATGTAGTTGATCAGTGTGGGGTGTATCTTTTACATTTTTAAGCACTCTTTTATCCATTAATGAGGGATACTATCAAATGCTTTTTTCTAGTCAATCCATACCATACTTAGATTCTTCCCCTTTTCACATTTCTCCACTATGACTTTATTTAACAACAAATGATGCTTTGTTCCATATGAATTTCTTTTATTGCCTTTTTGTTCTACTGCCATAATTGAGTTTTCTTCTAAATGGCTCTAAACTTTGAACTCTGTTGGCATCAATTCCTGTGTATAGTTTATACGTCGTCAGAAGGCAAGTTATTGGTCTATAATTTTGAGAGCAGCTTTATGGCACCTGACTAATTGATTCCTGTTCCACTGGTTTCCCCTTAAGTAGGAGCATTGTTTTTCCTCTTGTTAGCCAGGTTGGTGTCTGTTTTGGGTGTGAATATAAATAGTTCTTACCCATGGCTAAATCTTTGTGCAAAGATGTTAATACTTTTAACCAGAAGTTAGGTACTGCATCTGGGCCAGGGGTTTTCCAATTAGAGGCTTTTCTTAACTTTGTTTCAATCTCTCTAGCTGTTACTTAATCCTATTTCATATACTGTACCTTTAAACTTCTTATTCTTTCTTTTACTTCTTCTATCCATTTAGAATATTTGTTATGTTCTACAGGATCTTTATAGATACTTCTCCAGAATGTATCTAGTTCTTCTTTTTTTGGCGGTCTTTCAATTCCTTTTATCTTATTTCCCAGTTCTCTATAAAACCTTTTTGGGTCATCACTACATTACTTATTTTGCAGTTTTCCTTTATATTTATCTTCATATCTTCTAAGTTTTTCCGCCTGTGCGGAAATCTTGTTTGTTATTTGCGATAGTGCATGCTAGATCCTGATCTGTTCTAATATTGCACATTGCTTTTATCACATCTGTCTTTCTTAGTATTTTTGTTGATCTCTTCCCTCTTCTATAGTCTTCTAACAGTGACACTTCTTGTCTTAATTGCTTATAATTTTCTCAATTCGATATTTCCATGATGGTATTTGATTTCTCTCCTTCTTTTCCCTCACTACCCTGTGTTCTTGTGGTAGATCTTTAGTTATTAATTTAGCTGCACAGTAATATATCCTGTTTACTTCTGTTCATAGGTTCATAGGTTCATACTAGGCTATCTGCGCTAGGGCATTTATAAGCCTAGCCAGAGTGTGTTTGGCTTTCGCCACCCATTTTAAATTAATTTTGCTATGCCCTTTTTCGAGGTCAGTATACTGTGCCTCTGTCTAACAGTGACACAGAAGTGATACCCGGGGTAAACCTATGATCTCCCATCCACTCATCAAGATTCCTCTTAAAGAGAGTCAATGAGGGAATCTACCTAACCTGGACTGGGATTTTATTCCAGAGTGAAGGGAGCCTCTGGGTTATGAATCTGTCCCTCCAGCATGTCCTATTTATTTCAGTGCTGAGGTTCAAGTTTCTCGAGCACGTAGCTCGATGGGATTTGGATTTTCAGAGGTGCAGCATGTCCATTAATTCCGGGTTGGACATGGCTTTATACGTCAGGCACAGATCGCCTCTGAGCAGGTGGTATGCCACTGAGTAGAGCTGGAGTTTCTTTAACCGGGCAGCATATGGCATCTGTTTGAGCCCTTTGATCCTCTTGGTGAGGTATTTTTGGGGTCTTTCCAGTTGCTGCAGGTGTCTGGTAAGGTACATCTCAAAAGGAGCATGTTACTCAATTATGGGCCTGATGAGGGATGTGTAAAGAGGCACAATGACCTCCCCTGATCTAGATGTGAATCCCTTCATGATTAGGTGGGCTATATAAAATGTTTTTCTAACCACTTTGGCCACGTGGTTGTCAAATGAGAGATTGCTATCAACTTGGGTCCCCAGGTCCCTAATTACTTCTTCTGTACGTAATGGATTACCACCTATGTGGTATTTTGTGGGCACTTTGTTTTTGCCAAAGGGGATGACTATACACTTTTTGGCGTTTAGCATGAGGCCATGGCTCTGGCACCAGTTATCTGTTTCTATGAGGCCCTTTTGGAGGATGCTTGTGTCGGCTGGAGAGTCGATTATGGCACCCAGTTTGCAGTCATCTGCCAACTTGGTCAGCCAAAGTCCTTCCGTGTTGGCCTGTACCTCCGAGAAATATATACCGAACAAGAGAGGTCCCAGGACTGAGCCTTGTGGGACGCCACTTGTAACTGGTTTGGAGTCTGACATGGCTCCAGCAATTCTAACTATGTGGGTTCTGTCCTTGAGCCAGTTTGCAATCCTTCTAGTGACATAGGGGTTTATATTTAAGCTGGTGAGCTTATCTATAATGCCCAAGTGGGGTATTGTATCGAAGGCTTTTGCGAGATCCAGGTAGGCTGTGTGGACTACCTTCCCCTCGTCAATGGCCTTGGTGACTGTTTCAAAGAAATAGACCAGGTTTAAGAGGCAGGATCTGCCCTTAACAAAGCCGAACTGGGTAGGATCCAGTGTCTGTAGGTCCCCAATATCTTTATTTATGAGGTCCATGATGATCCTTTCCATAGCTTTGCAGACCAAGCTAGTCAGGCTTATGGAGCGATAGTTTCCAGGATCCGTTGAGGCACCACCTTTGTGGAGAGGGACCACTGTTGCTGTACGACACTCTTTGGGAACATATCCTGTAGTAAGGCTGAGACTGAACAGTAGTTTTATGTTTGGGTTTAGCTCTTCTTGGAGTCCATGTAGGATGCAGCCTGGGACACCATCTGGTCCCATTGATGCTGTGTTTTTTGCTTTGGAGAGGGCGGCTCTTACTGAGCATTTGAGATGTCAGGGGGGCAGCACTCTGCTGGGATAGATATTTGCCCTTTTGGTGGGGAGGGGGGGAGAAGTTTGCGCTGAACCTGTCAGCTAGGATGTTGGCAATGTCTGTGGGTTTGGTGTATTTTTTGTCATTTTGGACTAATTGTGAGCATATCTGGGAATTCCCACCCAGGTTCCTAACATAACTAAAGAAAGCCTTGTGATTATCCTTAGTGTCTTGTGCAGTTTTTCTCTCGAAGCTGGCCTTAGACGATTTTATGAGTGCCCGTAGTTTTTTGCTAATACTGATCAGAGATGTCTTCCCTTTTTGGGATTTTGCTCTATCATGTAGTAGCTTCCTCCTTCTATTGTATAGTTTGTTTATGGCTGGGGTCCACCAGACAGGACATCTGCCTTTGGAGGATTGGGTCTTGGTTTTATTTGGGATTGCATGATCCATGCATTCCTGAAGGTGTTCATAGAATGTGTTTATAAAGGATTCTGCGGTCTGGGCCGTATTTTCAACAGGCCCGGGGGCTTTGAAGGATTCCACCTCGGTTTTGAGGAGTGTGAAATTTGCTTTAGAGAAGTTTTTCACTGTGGTTTTCTGGGCAGGGGGTGGGGCCAGGATGTGAATATCCAGTGAGATTAGTTTATGGTCTGATCTTACCAGTGAGGGATACACTTCTGGTCTGGAGCATAGAGTCCCCATGTTGGTGATGATCAGGTCCGGTATGTTTTCCCCTCTTGTGGGAGTGGTAACAAGTTGTTCCATAGCATTTGAGTTTATAAATTCTAGGAACCTTTGGGCTAGGGTGTTGGAGATAGAGTAATGCTCCCAGTCTATGTTTGGGTAGTTGAAGTCGCCCAATATAATGGTGTTTGGAGAGACCTTCATATTTTCCAGTGTTCTCAGGAAGGCTGAGTGGGGTTCCTGGGTTTGAGAGGGTGGTCTGTAGCAGGCTATAAACTTGAAGGCAGTTTTACCCACTGTTAGTTGCACATGGATAGTCTCTGATGCTTCGTACTGTGCCACCAACCTGGAGGTGTGGGTATCTTTGACGAATATTGATACTCCCCCTCCTTTTGTGGTTCGGTTCACATTTTGGGGCCGAAAAGCATGGTATGAGGTATTACCTGGTAGTGCTGGGGTGCTCTCAGGAGTCTTGAACCAGGTTTCTGTTACTGCACAGATATCGATGTTCTCCATGCTAAGGAGAGTTTCGAGTGCATGCATCTTGAGGTTTAGACTTCTGGCATTGAGTAGCATTACTCTTAGTTTCTTATCCCTTGTGATACCTATGGAGGTGGGTTTGTCTTTTGAGCCTTGCCTAATAAAGGCACTATGGGGGTAGCAAGAGCCTTTGCCAATATCCGAAAGCCCAGGGGTGACAGGTGCAAGCCGTCCCTAGCGAAGCATCGTGGCTTGTCAAGCATGTCATCCCAGGCTGACAGGCATTGGATCCCCTTTGAATGACACCAATACTTAAGCCAATTGTTGAAATTGATCATCTTGTCTTCATATTGTGGCATTATTCTTGGTGAGGGTAAGATGCTACTCAAGGTCAGGGTCATATTGGCCTGGGCTGCATGCTCAGAGAGCTCCTCTATGTCTCTTTTCATGTAGTCCAGGGAGGTATGTCTCAGGTCATTCACACCAGCATGGACAATGACTGAGTCATATTTGTACTTGCCTTGGAGTGACCAGAGTGCTTGTGTTATGTGGCGGATCCTAGCGCCCGACAGGCAGCTCACCGTGACCTTCACCTTGTTCAGCCTGGTGAGCGGGACGTCAGTGTGCCCGATGATAGAGTCACCTATTACAAGTGTATCAGGTGTTTTGTTTAGCCTTAAGGGCTGTGACTGTTCGGCACACTGGCTTTGTGAGCTATGTGTTGCACGTGTTTTGTTTTGGGGTAGCGGTTGCTTGGGTGTCTGCTTTGGAGGTCTCTGCTGCTTAGGCAGATTTTTATTTAGAGCCTCCGAGTATGTTTTTGTGTGTTTATGTGTTTGGTTTGCTGTCGTGGTAGGTCTATGTGAGACTGGAATTGTAGTGAGTGTGGTTTCCTTCTCCTCCTGACTGGTTACGCCAGTACTGAGTTGAGAGAGCTTAGCCTCCAGTTTGGCTATATGGTTGCATCTCTCACATGTGTTGGAATTTGTTGGGAGGAGGAGAGGGTTGTCTGTGTACATGAGGCAGTTGTAACATTGCCTCAAGATTCCCAGATTCACCAGCTGGACCGGAGAGGAGATTGACAGCTGACCTTTGGACATGCTAGAGTAGTATTGGGAATTCCTTTATAATTGAAAAAAAGGGCCAATGGGGAACAAGGTACTCAAGGGGAGTTTGTGAGGGTGTAGTGCTTTTAATTTTTTAGTGCTGACTTATATAATTGCTTTAGTGAGCAAGTGCCAGGTAACTTAAATGCAATGTGTTACAGGTAACTTAAATGCAAAAACGACAAACAGTAACTTTCTTTCAAGTGAAACAAGGAAATAAGTACAGTAAGCAATGTAGATATCACTAGGGATCCACAGAAGGCTGAAAAGCCGCGTTTTAGGTGGAATTAGCGTTTCAGGGAAATAACAAGCAAACAAACAACAAGCATACAAACAAAGCTCTCGCATGGGTCTCTATGAACAGTCCTATTACTGTGTTCACTTGTTTTATTAGACTTCTGACTTTTGGGGTTTTATTAACCTTCTATAGTCTATTTCTTTAATTGATCTTGATATATCTGTCCATGTCTATTAAATCAAGCAATTCTCTTAGCTCATTTTCTTCTAAACTGAGGGCACATCCCTTGTTTTCCAGTTCCTGCAGACATTCTATAGAAGATTCTATAGCATCTTCCTGTGACACATTGTCATTAATTTCATCCTATGCTGTCCATTGCTCTATCATATGGGACCTCACTGGCCTATCATTCCTCAACACTGACTGCATCAGAGTTTCCTGTTCCTTCCCTTGCTGTCTAGCTTCAAGTGAACATTTATACTGGTTTGCTGTGGAAAACTCCAAATTATCTTCATGTGGAACCTGACCAATTGATTCCTGTTCCACTGGTTTCCCCTTAATTTGGATATCTATTACTCTATCCTGTTGTGGGGCTTTCTGAATTAGATTTTCTATACTAAATCCTTCACTTTGCAGGTACTCCATGACCTCAGTTTCTATTTCTTTAACTTCTCCATTACTAATCTCCTTTTCTACTTTTCCTCTTTGTCTTCTTATTTTTTATATTGTAAAATGTTCCATGTCCGGGTTACTTTGCATGTACTTCTCTTCAAATATCTTTGGTGCTGTTCCTTTTGTATTGATTAGTTTTCCTTTTTCCTTTGCATAAATATTACACCATATTAAATCTCTCTCTTTTTCCCATGTCCATGTTTCTTCTTCAGATGTTTTCTGATCTTCCTGTTTCTCCTTACTTTGGGGACTCGTTCCATCATGCTGTGATGTAATCTGTATTAGACCTTCTACATCCAATCCTTCACTTCGCAGGTACTCCATAACTTCAACGTCTATTTTTTTAACTTCTGCTTTACTGATTTTCTTTTCTATGTTCCATCTTTGGGATATTATTATTTTATTGTAAAACTTTCCATATCCGGATGCTTTTGCTTGTATTTCTCTTCAAATATCTTTGTGGCTACCTTCTATACATTGATTAATTTGGCTTTCTCCTTTGCATAAATATTGCACCATATCAAATCTCTCTTTCTTTCCCATGTCCATATTTCTTTTTTATACTTTTCAAATATCTCTTGGTTTTGTTGTTTATATTTCACCCTTCCTCAGATGCTTTTTCCAAACAGATTAAGGTTTCCTGATCTATATACTGTTTTTCACAAATCTGTTGTACTAATGAACATACATTTTCATTTGAAGCTTCTAACAGTTTTTCTTTCCTCTAATTTCCCTCTTAATCATTTTACATATCTTGTGTCTAGAAATTCTGAGCATTTTGCATAATAGTAACAGTACATAATTTCTTTGTTATCCTCAATAGTCCACTTCTCTTCTATGGCTTATCATTTTTTGTGATTTTTGTGGACTGCTACTTCCTTCTACAATGAGGGAAGTGGGGGCCATCCTCCCCCTTAGCCTGTCCTGTCCCCATTGTAGGAATGTTCTACACTGTCATTTTTTCCAGTCCTGGCACCAGTGCACCTACCAAAATTGGGCACATTTTTATCCTGGGTCTTGTGCACCCAGCTATCTTTTTTAGTCTTTGACCTACTTCCGTCCATGATATATGCTATATAAATGCAGTTTATATATCAGTGTCGCCTTGGTGAGATTTTGTGAAAACAGGGTCCACCTCATGAAGGTCCTCACCAAGACTTGAGGATGAATTCATTTTCAGCACTACTACTCTCCTTTACTTGCTGACTTTTCATCTCTCCATTCAGATCCAGCAGTATCACTGCCCTTATGTTGTCTTATGACATGTAATAATTTATTATTTTTTTATTTCATTGTTTGCATGCTTATACCTGATATTAAATTAATTCTGTACCTCAATCAGTTGCCCATTTGAAGTTATTTAAAGTATTTGTTGGTTGAAACGGGTCTACTACAGGTATAGCATGCAGCACACTTGCTTACTGCAACTTGCTTGAAAAAAACAAATGCTTAAACTACCACTAGCCCAATCTCCTGTTCATACATTGTCCTCTTAACACCTGACACTGTATAGCCTTACCAGAACCTAAACTCTAATCTAAAAACTCTTACCCAGTTCCAGCCCGAGTCCCTGCTCCATTACCCTAAACCTAATGTCCCCAATCATTCCCTATACCTAAAACTCCAACTCCCCTCTCTAAGCCTAAATTTGCATCACACTGCATAGCCCTAAAACTCCCATACATCTCCCTAAACTGAAATCTCCTTCCCTCTCCTGACCCATAAAACTACCTTCCCTCTCCCTAACTCTAAAATCCCTTCCTGCTGTCTAACCTTAAAATCCCTCTCCTGCGCCCTAAGCCTATAATCCCCTTCTGCTCCCTCCCAATGTCTGCTTGCCCAAATTCATATTTGAGTTCAAGCAGCAGCCCACACCAGCTATAAGCTGTATGAGCCCTGTGGCTTTAAGACAATGGTTTTCATGTGCCTATAATGTACCTAGGTAAAACATTTTATTAAAAATTGTCTCAGATGTCAATGGTGCTAAATTTTTCATGAAGCAATGTGCAGCTTTGCTAGTAACTGCACATCCACCTTAGTCAAACCTATCCTCCCTTTTTAACTCTTCTCTTCTCCTGTCTACTTTTCATGTCTTATTTCATTTCTTTTCTGTCCTATATGCCGTATTATTCACCTTCTTGTTATTGCTTTTTTGCATGCAACATTTGAGTGACCAAAATAAATGTTTCTAAATCAAAATATTCCAGAAACTGTTTACATAACTGAATTATTAGCATCCCATCAACTTGGGCAAAGTTGAAAGTGAAAGTGAATTTAACTATTCACTAACCATATCATTAATTTTAAACAAAATCATACCTCTCAACCTTTCAGAACAAAAAATCTGGAGAAAGCCCTAAATAAAAGTGGGACAAAGGCCCAAAAATTGGGACACTTTTTAAATATTGCTCTTACAAACTTAGAAAGTTGATAAAATAATAAGTTTTGGACTAGACTGAATTTTCTGAGGGGTATGAAGATCAAAACTCAAACGTCTGTCATTATTTTCTAACTTCACTCTTTAATGATTTGTCACTAATTTGCCAGAAAACCACAATTTTATGAAAAACAATCCAAAAATATGAGGCAGAAATCTCGAAATGCTGTGAAAATCTGTACAGTTGAGAGGTATGATAAATTCTTCCATTAGCTATAAAACTGTTTTTAGTACATTTTACAGTTCCCAGTACTTTTCTAAATAGGTAGAATATAATGCTCTCCTGTAGCAAGTTCTAACTGGGATAGAAAGCCAAGGACATAAAAGATTTACTGAAAATTTGAGGGGAGAAAACCTAGTAATCCGCTTTGTATTCCCATTTCCGATTCACATTACAAGGTGTACTCTTCAGTTTTGTCCCTCTTCTGTTCCTCTTAACATAATTATATTACTGCATGTTGAAACTATAGGAGCTGTTAGAAGAAAGAAAATTATAGTTGTTAATTCAAATTAATGATTGGTACACTACGTAAGAGGTGTAAGAACTCTCGGGTACATTAGACAGATTGCTGGAATAATACAAAATATTTAAGCATGACAAAGTATTTGTAGATATAATATCTGAGATAAATACTTACCAAAATAAAATCCAGTACCACTTTTCTTGTGAGAAAAGAATTCACCACAAGCCTTTGCATGTATATCAGCTCCATTCTTAACCAGCAGTTTCACTAACTGCATACTCCTCCTCTCAATAGCAATATGGAGTGCAGATTGACCTAGAAAAGTGAAATTATAAGTTATTCTGCAACTGCTACTTGACTAAACTGTGATGAAGCTTTGAGAAATAATAAGTAAGACAGAAAAAAATGATTGGCAGCGTTTGTGAGAGTGAGAAAGCTCAACACATATATGACAGATGAAATGAGGCATTCACTTAGGGTAAGTATGTGACTCCACTATCCTTCACTCAGTATGCTGCTGTACTTATCTGAACACAGACATGCTGACTTGCATCACTAGAGGGCATATCTGTATCAAAATACAGACTGTATCTTGTTGCATATGTATTTGTGTATAAGGGTGTCAATTAATATTAGTTACCTAGTGATGGTCTAAAGCAAACTAAGGAATGTCAAAATTCCCTAGCACTTTAGTCAAGCAGATAGTTGTTTTTATTTTGTACAAAATGGGAGCTCAACAGAAATTATGTCAACACTTCAGTCATCTTAAACACACTGCCCACAGTTTATAAATGCAATGCATTACAGGAAACATTCACTCTTGAATAGCAATGATATACAGTAATCTTAAAGAGGCAATGGCTTTAGTATATACTGACAATATATGCAAATATTCTACTAGCTTGACTCTTCTTAAATCTCAAAGGGGTACATATTTAAAGGGAATACACACTTTAAAACAAGAAGAGGCCACGGTGGTGCAGCAGTTAGCATTGTCGCCGCACAGCAAGAGGTTCTCCTGTTCGATTCTCGGCTGGTGTGCCTTCTGTGTGGAGTCTGCATGTCCTCCCTGCAGTTGAGTGACATTTAAAGACATGCAGGTAGGTGCATGCGTGAATGGGTGTGCCTTCTTTGAAGGTTGGGCATCGGGCTGGCACCTCAGCACCGTAAAAATCCACTGCCAATCATTAGCGGACCAGAGTTCCACCGTGGCAACCCCTAACCAGGAAAAGCCGAAAGACATTACTTTACTTACACACTTTAAAACAACTAGTCAGTCTCTCAGGCAATAAACTGAAATGCAAATATACATCTGAAGTATAGGACTCTGAAACCTGTTATAAAGGAAAGTTTTTGTTTATATGTTTTCTGTTTATTTTATATATAATGGATAAGTGATACAATGCCACAGCATTTTTTTCTGTGAGTATTACTATACAATTATTAGGATTTGTCCCAGAAGACTGCGGTTTCAAGATCTTGGAGACATCTTCTTTCCATGAGATGCAGCAACCTTGTTGCTGATATATATATAAGAAGGAGGGGTGAGGGTATGCAGAACCCCATATCAGGGGGAGAAGATGGGCTCATCCATTGAAATAAAATTCCTTTATAGTGATTTTTTTACATAAAATGCTGTTTGAATTTGAGTAGTATTACTGTATTGTGATTGCAGATCTGTACCTCACTTAAGAAAAGAATCAATGTCTTGTAAGCCAAGTGTAGTATATATGCACTGCTCAAAACAAATAAATTCATTTTTAACCAGTATCAACAGTGCACACCTGCAAATCCTCCACGCTTACTTATTACAAAGATTATGACATTTTCCCTCAGTATAATACAGTTTCTGTACAGACTGCGCCTGAATTCCACACCTCCTACCTGTATGGTGATACATCTGGGGTAGCCATGCAAAGGTTGCCTCACTAATGACAATAAATCCTTCCTTTCAAGGAGAATAGCAGAGGAATGTTGATATATGGTGGAGGACAGGAAATAATGGTAGTCACTGACCAGTTCAGACAGCTACCACAGTATGTCTTTTCTGCACACATCAAGCACAGACAGCTTTGCTTGTGGCCAGAAAATAATTGTATATAGAATCTTAGTTAAAGTTTTACTTCAAAACTACTCGGCAAAAGAATCTTAAGATTGTTACTGAACAGAAATTAAATTCAGAGAGTCTTAGACTGAGTTTTGATTTGGAGAAACTCTTTAAAGACTCTTCACACTACTGTTCTTCTCCGAGTGTGAAGTCTTTCAGGAAATTTACTTTTAAAGCTGTAAGCGCATGCTAAGCTAAAGTTTATTCACAGGACTCTTGTTAAAAAAAAACAGCAACCAAAGATGAAAGACAAAATAGTGATCAGAGATTTGTTTGACAGTTATTGATAGTAGAGATCTAGGATTATAAGCAACTAAAAAGTGAATTTGGAAAGACTCGTGTACAGAGGTTTGTTGTAGGGATGATAACCATAGCAACTTTGGAATGTCACCAAGCAAGGAGTATACAGTCCTGGATATAGTTTTTTTTTTTTGTTGTTGAAAGCTACACATTACAGAAGTACAGAATATGAGACTTGTTAACAGCAAGGGAATGTATGTGGGATAGAATTTTGGGTACTTACGTATTATCGCAACCAGATTTTCACGATAATATTGGTTGCTTCCAGATGTGTACATTTTACCAGTACTGACTTGAAAATGTCACATTAACTGTTTTCTTTCACACTGAAATTTTTTTGAGGCAGGATTATCGATTAAACATGGAAAAAGTAATGTTTAACCGCATGCTGGCCTGAAAACGAGTATGGGAATTAGCGTACCTTGTTACTTTACATCTTTACTTACAACAGATAAGTTTGGCTTACATTCAGGAAGATGCGACTACAATTGTTGACAACTTTCTCTCCACGCACAAAGAAACAGTACAACAGCAAATGAGAAATCCACATCTTTTTTAGCCGTAATCATTGAAACAATCTCTGTTTGTCCGAGGATAGCACTATCACAATTACAAGTAGCCAAAGCACCACTGTCAACTTCTCACATACCAAACTACCCTACATGTCAGCATAATGCAATATCATCAGTTTGGCAAATCTTTTACTGTTATTGCAAGCTTCTATTCTTAAAAAAAAAAAAAATTTCCTCCTTTCAAGTCTGTTTGTAATTTTTTTATAAATAGTCTACCAAAAAGCATTTCTCCAGGTCTCCCCATGTTTTTCTTTTCAGCATTCCACCTTGATGAGAGAAAACACTCCTTTCGACAGTAACATACACAGCAGCCCAGGAAATTAAACCGTGCATGTGTAAAGCACGCAAAACAGGAAGAAGACTTTCACAGTTGTTTTATCTTCCTGAGTGTAAGCTAAACCTATTTGTTGTAATTAAAGATGTAAAATAACAAGTGGCACTAATTACCACACTCGTTTTCATGCCAGCATTCATATTACCGTAACCGCGAAAATCTGGTTGCGCTAATAGTTAAGTACCGAATTCTGTTTTAGGGCTGCTGAGAATGCTGAATGAAGGGAAATATCAACAAACATGAAGTGTAAAGTCTTGGAATGTGTTTTGCTTCTGATGCAGAGGCCAAGCATTAAGTCATACTAACAGAAATCTGGGTATGGGAACAAACCCTAATGACGAGTAGAGCCAGGCAGAAGGGGTTAACTAGATAAAGTGGGCAAAGGCTTGCTGTCATTTCTCCTGAGGGATTTTGGTAGGGTCAGGTATACCACCAGCACTTTGGAGGCTTTGGGTGGCAACAATTCCAGCCCCTAAGAATGCAAGTCTCAGTATGTTCAGGTGCATTAACTGGTAGTAAGTACAGTAATGCAATGTATTTGCCAGGCTGACACTGCACTCACAGCAGTAAAGGGTTTAATGAGGTGAAAAAGATCCCCTTTTATAGAGTAACAGGTGCTGTGAGAACCTTGTTACAGGCAGGCAGGGTCTGCATGGGGTCTGGTAATGTACTCCTATCCTTACTATAACTGGTGATCCTGTAAAAGCTCAGCTGGTGATACAGGATAAAGGCCAGGAAATCTGGCATGGGCACAGTGGGTGGTATTTATTTCCCTGGCTTGCTTTTAAGAAGTGGTTCATTGAAATTCAGCAGGTATGTAGTCATTTTTTTTCTATGCTGCCAAGAGGTTTTGCAATCTTGGATTAAATCATATTAGTCTAGGAGATTCAGGGGGATTAATTTCCCTCTGTGGACATGGGGGGCTTACCTCCCACAAAAGAAAAAAGAAAATATTTTGCTGATTGCCTGTTTGTCTAAACAAGCTCAGTTAGCCAAGTATCACTTAAAAAATGAGTCAAGGATGAAAACCATACATCTGCGGGAGTGTAGACCTCCCCAGAAACAATTAATTAAAACATTAATTAGAATGGGTGTTGTTTCAAAGCTGTTGAAGTGCAGTCTTGGCTTATTCTGCAGTTATAGCCTGTAGAATATTGGATTAGTCTGCAAAACAGTCTGTAGAATCTTGGAATAGTCTGCAGTCCCATCTTGTATAATCTTAAAATAGTCTTATGCACAGTTTGTAGAAACTTGGAATAGTGTGCAGTCACAGTCTGTAGAATCTTGGGACAGTTTGCATTCAAAGTCTGTAGAATCTTGGGATAGTCTGCAGTCACAATCTGTAGAAACCTGGATCAGTCTGCAGTCACAGTCTGTAGAATATTGGGATAGTCTTAGGCACAGTTTGTAGAAACTTGGAACAGCCTGCAGTCACAGTCTGTAGAATCTTGGGATAGTCTATAGGCACAGTGTGTATAATCTTGGGATAGTCTGCATTCACAGTGTACATAGTTGTGGGATAATCTGCAGTCACAATCTGTAGAATCTTAGATCAGTCTGTAGTCACAGTCTGTAGAATTTTGGATCAGTCTGTAGTCAGTCTGTAGAATCTTGGCATAATCTTAGGCGCAGTTTACAGAAACTTGGAATATTCTGAAGTGACAGCGTATAGAATCCTGAGATGGTCTGCAGTCACAGCCTGTAGAATTTTGAAAGAATCTACAGTCACCTTATGTAGAATCTTCAACCAGAGTCTGTAGGTTCTGGAACATTTGGTATTTCCCGACCAATGACTGAATCTCTCCAATGACAGAATCTTGGACAGAGTTTATGTCAGAGCAGTTGACTGGAACATATTTGAACTTTCAGTAATTAAAAAGTATACAGAATTGGAGAGAGTTGTATTTAAATTCTACTAAATATAGGATCTTGGGACTGGCAGCTCCAAATAAGATTAGTTCTGAAGGAAGATTTACTTAACTGTGGAACTGATTAATGTAGAATCATATAGCAATAACCCACGCCTGAGTGTGGGTAATGCTGGATTTACCCACGGTTGGTGTGGTTTGGTCACGAGGGTGAAGCCCGAGTGGCCAAACAAAGACAACCATGGGTAAATCCAGCATTACTCACACCCAGAAGTGGGTTATTGCTATTATACAGTGACATTATTTAAGAAAAAAAATAATTACTTTTCTTAAATAATGGCATTGCATAATGATTCCTTGCTGTCCTTCCACAGCTGTCTGGTATTCTGCAGCATTTCTGATGTACTGCGCATGCGTATACTTATGCAGTACATCAGAGCTGTAGGCAAAAGTAACGGAGAAAGCAAGATCTCCGTTGCTTTTTACAAACTGTCTCGCTATGTTAAAGGAGTTTAACATAGCGAGACAGCTTTAAAGAAAGCAACGGAAAATCTCAGTTGCTTTTTTTAAAGTTGTCTCGCTATGTTAAACCCATTTAACATAGCGAGACAGTTTTGAAAAAAAACAACGGAGAAAGCAAGATCTCCGTTGCTTTTTAAAGTGTCTCGCTATGTTAAATGGGTTTAACATAGCAAGACAGGTTGTAAAAAGCAATGGAGATCTTGCGTTCTCCGTTGCTGTAAAAAAAAAAAAAAAAAAAGAGTTATACTAATGGAAAAAGTCTGGGCAACCGGACCTTTTTCCATTACTATAACTCTGATTTGTCCAAAATTCAGTATAGTGCCTCACCTAAGTCCTGCCAAAGCGTAAAAAGAGACCAAATGCAGATAAAATCGTAGCAGAACACAGCTTGAAGTCCAAAATGAGTTTAATAAAAGCACATAAAACTCAGACACAGAAATCTCCAGGAAGAATGAGCACTCATTCTTCCTGGAGATTTCTGTGTCTGAGTTTTATATGCTTTTATTAAACTCATTTTGGACTTCAAGCTGTGTTCTGCCACGATTTTTTCTGCATATAACTCTGATTTACAACGTGCACGCTAACCAATCAGTGTGCACGTTTTGGAATATTAATGGAGGGTCGTTGTATAATAGAACTGTTATCAAACTAACACAGTAATGTTTTGGACATTTGTATCAAAGCTACTGAGCACAGTACGCATTGCTAACCATCAAGCAGAAGACAAAACATTGCACCAGAACCCTTGCATTCATAATATTAACACTGTCAGCAACATGTGAAAGAATAATGGACTGAGTTTTGATCTGTCACAACTGACTGCAGAATCTTTTTGAACTGTCAGCAACTAGAGCATTGTAAATGTACATTCAGGCAGAGAAAAGGGAATAGGGTACTATGATGTGGATGAAAAACACCGTCAGGTGGAAAAGTGATGTTTTAGAACTCAAGGCACAGAACCAAGGTGGGAAGGAAGTATGTGAGAAGCCAATAGAGACATTCAAATATAAAATCAGCATAGGAAATATTGCTTCATGAAGAGGACGATGATTTGAATTAGGACTAAAAAACAACAGGCAGCACAGCAACACATGACAGTGAAAATAAAAGGCTGAATTTTGTTTTTATTGATAATGAAATCTGACAGAGTATGGGGAAAGAAAAAAAGCTGATGCTGTACATAAAGCAATAGTTCTTTTCCCCAAATTTTAGCTATGTTGAAGAAGAAATAATTAGTGGGTGGGTCATCCCTTATACAGAGAATACACAGGTGCTCAGCTCTTGCTAAAATCAGTTTTATTTTAATTCTTCATTTGCTGCTAGTAGTGATCAAGAAAAGCAGAGTCTGCTCTTCTGCACGGACTGCCTTGTATATTTCTATATTGACATTTGTTTTTACATAGTATAATCTGTCTGTTGGTAGAAAACATTTGGTCTATTTCATGTGCCTGACTGTTGCAGTTAACCTAAGGAAGCTAGTTGCCTGCTCCATCTTCCTTCTCATTCCTCTAGAAATCTTACACTTCTTTAAAAACATCGACACTATTTACTTTCACTATCCTTTCTGGTAATAATTTCAGCTTCTCAATCACCTTTTTCTTTAAAAAAGTGCTCTCTTATCTCAGGATTAAACTATTTCCTTGATGTTATGATCATGCCCCCTGCAATATAGCATTCCTTCACAAAGCATTTCCCTCACGTTTACCAAGTGCTGCCTTCTACACATACAGCAAATCCCCTCCCCTTCATTTCAAATGAAAAATGTTGATTTATCCTAGCATGTCCTTATCTGTCATACCTTCAGTAGTCCTCACTATCTGCCATTTTTCTAAACACTGTCCATAACCACAACTTTCTTTGACTAAAAGGCTTCCAGAACTGCAAATAATGCACATAATGTGATTTTTAACCATGCCTGAAAAAGGATTATTACTACCTCCATCTCTTTTGATTCCAATCCCTTAGACAAGCAGAACAAGGAGAAGATTACTGTCAGCTGCCTGTCGGGTTCTCGGATCTGCCACATAACACAGGCGGGTTCCGGCATGTAGATCGCGAGACAAATGCCCGCGAGCTACATCACCGAAACCAGAAGGCCGCAGCACCGCTAAACCGTAGAGCGGTGCTGCCGAAACGTAGTAACGCGGCGGAAAGATGCGGCGGTGAGAAAACAGACAAAAGCGGACGGCCCCTAAGGCAAACACGCAGGCCGTCAGCACACAGCGTACACGGCCGGCAAACACACGCGGATCGGCGCGAAACACAGCACAACGGTAGTGCTCCAAAACAGTTGCATAAGCACTCATACACCCAAAACAGTTGCAGAAGCAGTCCTAAACCCAAAACAGTTGCAGAAGCAGTCATAACACCAAAACAGTTGCATAAGCACTCATACACCCAAAACAGTTGCAGAAGCAGTCCTAAACCCAAAACAGTTGCAGAAGCAGTCATAACACCAAAACAGTTGCATAAGCACTCATACACCCAAAACAGTTGCAGAAGCAGTCATAAAACCATTACTTACCCTCACAGCCCCAGTTGTCCACGCAAACACAGCAAACAGTCCCCGAGAAGCAGGAAGTAAAGTCCCCAGCACGTAGAGCAATGCACAGCACACTTTACCCGAGAAATGCTGCATAGAAAAGCAGGTCATGTGTCAGGCTAAACCCTTAAAGGTACAGACAAAGCAGTGTCAGGGTCAATAGACCACACACACTATAACCTGTCTGTGTACTAGTAGTAAGCATGTCACAGCAGGGTGTCTGTAGTATAGGACAAACCCAGATAACAGGCATGCCTGCAACAAACAGTACCTACCCTGCTAGAGCCCCTGAGTGCAGTTGTAGGTGTGAACATGCTAACCTGGTAAAGCATGACACACTAACCCAGTAGCAGGGGATATAGTAGCTGTAACCCATCTCCGACTCCACAGTAGAGTAAGACATGCAGCTTCTGCTAAACACGCCACGTTGTCCCTGTTACAGGAGTATAGACAAGTACCCAGCCCCATGTAGGAAGACAAGGGTGCAAGACAGAGGTACCTCCCTAAGTAACATCTGCCACTCAAGCAGACACCAAGCCCTAAACCGTGATTGGCTGGCAGCAACAACAGGGAGTTAAAGGGGCTGGCACAGTACACACAGAACCTGTGCTCAATCAGGCATCGTGGACTCTAAACAGAGTACAAGCATACGGCAACCCCAGGGATGTGTTAACTGCAGACATTGCAACCATAGGGAAGAGACAGTCAGAGGCGGTTGGAGTGCACGGCTGTACAGGGCCATTGAGACAGACAGAGTTACTACACACGGTATAAGACAAGGAGGTGTAAACCGAGTGGCCTACTGTCTGGAAGGGACTGTGTCCAGGTTCAGTAGTATATCCCATACCAAGCTCCACCGGCTGTGATGGATTCTGAGAGACCATCTACAAGTGCTGCAACCATGCTGGAATGTATGTATCTGTATAGCCCTGGTCTGATTGGCAACAGATACAGCACAGTGCCCAGCCAACGTGGCAAACCCATGCTGGTGTTGGAGGGGTACCTCTACCATTTGGAACGTGAGACACCACCAAAACGGTACTGGGCATGTAGTGAGCGGAGAACGAAGGCATGCAGAGGACGTGCCATCACTGTTCGGCAGGAAGAGGGTGAGGAATTGCTGAAATCACTGCCACACCAGCACGGCCCAGATGCAACAATGGCACAAGTGGCTACATTGCGAGCAGAACTGCGGCAGAGGGCGGTAACTGGTAATGAATTGCCAAGCTTGGTAATGCAGAGTGTGCTAGGCACAGCAGATGACAATGTACTGCAGGAGATGCCTTGTCGTGTGACCCTTCGAAGAAGCATCACCAGGGTACGGCAGCAGGCACGGGCATCCATGGCTACACCTCCAGCAACCCTTGCAGATATTGATGCCAGCCAGTATCCACTCCGTAGTGGCAGCTTCATACTTCGTAGAAGGTCGGATATGGATAGTACCGCTTCCTTGGTAGTACTTACTACAACACAGAACCTGACTGACCTGTGCAGGTCCGACTTTGTTCTTGGTGATGGCACCTTTCCCACACGGGCCGATATCTGTCGCCAGCTATATACATTACATGGCTGTATTGGCACCCCCACCTCAATGAGGGTCGTACCCCTGGTGTACTGTCTCGTGACACGGAAGTCGGAGTCTGCATACACCACTTTGTGGGAGGTGCTGAGGGGTATGGCATCTGACCAGGGATGCACTTTGTCACCACAGTATATCATGACTGACTTTGAGAAGGCAGCAATTCGTGCCAGCTGGAAGGCATTCCCTAGGAGTATTCTGAAGGGATGCCTATTCCATTTTGCACAGATCATCTGGCGACAGATCCAACATCACCACCTTGTCGCCCTCTATGGCACGGACACTGCTTTCTCCATTGCCATTCGCAAGCTGATAGCGTTGGCATTCCTACCTTTGGATGATGTTGTCCCTGTATTTCTGGACATTGTGTCTTCCTTACCAGAATGTGCCCAGCCGATTGGTGTATTTCTAGACCATCATTATGTCCGAGGCCGACCACGCAAGTATGCATCCCGCTGTTCAGTACAGACACGAATGCCATCGTCATACCCTCTGCGGTTCTGGAATGTGTCCGATGTCTCTGAGATGGACTTCCCACGTACTAACAACCAGGTGGAGGCGTGGCATCGTCGGCTGAAGGTATTACTGGGTCGCCCTACTGTACAGCTAGCTGACCTTCTGTGTGTTCTGCAGCAGGAGCAGAACCTGACGGATACCCGACGTGAATCTCTTCTGCGGGGGATGCCTGTAACACCGTGTAAGAAGGCTATTGTAGTAAGGGAGCGTTGCCTAAAGCACATCTTACAACATAAGTGTGACTACACTAATGTGCAGGATTTCCTCCGTGCTGTGGCACATTTCTACAAATTATGATGCTGTCTGGGTTTCGTATGCACCAAGCACAACACACATCACATTGCATATGCAATTAATAAAGGCTTTGCCCATAGCACACGGGTTCCATGGTACCACTTTCATGCCCACGTGGCATGCTATCCCAGCAGGATTTTCCAGTAACACTTTCACATGGTGGCTTCTAAGAGGGTGCACAGTGTATCACTGTGGTGGTTTGTATCTGCCACCTGTGGTTAGGGTGTAGGGGTTCCCTCAATTTTGACAGGGAATTGTCCACAGTCCTTTGTCACTGCAGTTAAAATGTCATCCTGCCATGTGTCCACATCCAGCTGTCTCACAGGTGGGTGTCGCACCGCCTAGGTGCCTGGACCCAACACAGGCACTTAGGTCACTCCAGAACAAGTACAAGTATGATGCTGTCATTGTACATGTTGGTGTGAATGATCTAAGACGTACCTCCCTGGACTGCATGAAAAGAGACATTGAGGAGCTCTCTGATCATGTAGCCCAAGCTGGTATGACCCTGACCTTGAGTAGCACACTACCTTCACCTAGAATGATACCACAATACAAAGGCAAAATGATCAATTTCAACAATTGGCTAAGCTTCTGGTGTCATTCTAAGGGGATCCAGTGTCTGTCTGCCTGGGATGACATGATAGAAAAGCCTCGCTGTTTTGCCAGAGATGGGTTGCACCTGTCACCCCTAGGTTTTCGAATACTGGCCAAGGCTCTTGCCGTCCCCATAGTGCCTTTTTTAGGCAAGGCTCAAAGGACAAACCAACCACCGTAACCAGCACAGGTAACCAAAAACTAAGGGTAATGCTACTCAACGCCAGAAGTCTCAACCTCAAAATGCACACACTCGAGGCTCTCCTCAGCATGGAGAAAATCGATGTTTGTGCAGTGATGGAAACCTGGTTCAAGGCTCAAGAGAGCACCCCAACACTGCCAGGTTACAATTCATATCATACCTTCCGCCCTCAGTTACCGGATCACAGTACAAAGGGTGGAGGTGTATCCATATTCATCAAGGATACCCATATCTCCAGGTTATTAGCACAGCATGATGCCCCAGAGATCATCCATGCGCAACTATCAGCAGGCAAAACCACATTTCAAGTCGTAGCCGGTTATAGATCGCCCACCATGTCCCAAGATGCTCACTCTGCATTCCTTGAGACATTGGAAAATATAAAGGTCCTACCCAACACCATAATCTTGGGTGATTTCAACTACCCTGGTATAGACTGGGCGAACTACCAATGTTCCAACTCCTATGCTCAGCAATTCATAGAATTTATAAATTGAAATGCCCTTGAACAACTAGTATGTTCCCCCACTAGAGGGGACAACATATTGGATTTAATCATCACAAATATGGGTGCCAATTGTACCACACCCATTATCACCCCCTCCTTAGTCAGATCCGACCCCAAACTGATAACCCTGGACATCCTCACTCCTCCACCTCCCCCAATCAAAGAAACCATAGTCAAAAACCTTTCCAAAGCAAACTTCAAACTACTTGCATCCGAAGTGGAAAGCTTCACTATTCCCTTGCAGAAGGATAATGATATCCAGGATGCGGAATCCTACACCAAGGCACTCTATATGCATCTTCAGGATTGCATGAACCGTGCTATCCCCAAATAAAACCAAGACTCCTTCCTCAAGCAAGAAGAAACCAGTCTGGTGGACCCCGGCCATAAGCAAACTTTACAATAAAAGGAGGAGGCTTATACAAAAAAAGGCCAAATCTCAAGTAGAAAAATCATCCCTGATCAGCATTAGTAAGAAATTGAGGGCCCTCATCAAGTCAACTAAAGCTAATTTTGAAAAGAAAGTTGCCAAGGATAACCATAAGGCCTTCTATGGCTACATCAAAAACCTAAATGGCAATTCTCAGGTCTGTTCTGTGCTAGTACAAAATGGAACAAAATTCACTGACCCTTCTGACATTGCCAACATCTTGGCTGACAGGTTCAGTGCAAATCCCCCCCCCCCCCCCACCACCACCTACAGGGCCTATTACCATTCTAGGGGATTGTGTAAGTCTAATTATTACTGATACATTGGTTAACAAGGCTCTATCTAAAGCTAAAAACACTGCCTCCGTGGGACCAGATGGTGTCCCAGGCTGTGTCATACGCAAGCTCCGAAAGGAATTAACCCCGCATCTTAATACCCTGTTCAGTCTCAGCCTCTCCACAGGATATGTGCCCATAGAATGGCGCATGGCAATGGTGGTCCCGCTACACAAGGGTGGGGCCACAACTGACCCTGGGAGCTACCAACCAATAAGCCTGACCAGTCTGATCTGTAAGGCTATGAAGCGAATCATTATGGAACTCATAAATGGAGAGATTGGGAACCTCCAGTCGCTGGACCCCACACAGTTCGGCTTCATCAAGGGCAGATCATGCCTCCTGAACCTGGTGGATTTCTTTGAGACAGTTACTCAGGCTATAGATAATGGAAAGGAGGTACACACGGCTTACCTTGACCTTGCTAAAGCATTTGACACCATTCCCCATTCAGGTATTATTGATAAGCTCACCTGCCTGGGCATAAACCCTTACGTCACAAGATGGATCACAAACTGGCTCTCAGAAAGATCCCATAAAGTAAGAGTAGTGGGATCTATGTCCGAATCCAGACCAGTAATGAATGGTGTGCCTCAGGGCTCTGTCCTGGGGCCCCTCCTGTTTGGCATATACTTCTCAGAAGTACAGGCAACCACGGAAGGGCTGTGGCTGACTAAGTTTGCAGACGACTGCAAACTGGGTGCTATAATAGAGTCTCCGGCCAACATGGAGATCCTCCAGAAGGGCCTAAATGAGACTGATGCATGGTGTCAAAGCCATGGTCTCAAGCTAAATGCAAAAAAATGCGTAGTAATCCCCTTTGGAAAAAACAGAGTAACCGCAAACTACAACATATGAGGTAATCCCCTGAAATCTGAAGAAGAAATAAGGGATCTAGGGACCCAAGTAGATAGTCAGCTTTCCTTTGATAACCATGTTGCCAAAGTGGTTAGAAAATCCTTCTATGTGACCCATCTGATCATGAAAGGGTTTGCATCAAGATCTAAGGATGTAATGGTGCCCCTCTACTCTTCCCTCATCAGACCCATTATTGAGTACAATGCACCAATTGGAATGTACCTGGCTAGACATCTCCAGCAGCTGGAGAGACCACAAAGGTACCTAACCAAGAGGATTACTGGCCTCAAACAGTTGCCCTATGCAGCACAATTGAAAAAGCTAAGACTGTTCTCTGTTACATACCACTTTCTCAGAGGCGATCTCTGTCTAACGTACAGAGCCATGTCCAACCCAGAATTGTTGAACATGCGCCATCTTAGCAAAACCAAATCTACTCAAGCTACACACTCTAGGGATATAAACCTCAACACAACAATGAATAGAACATGCTGGAGGGATAGATTCCCTTCGCAGAGACTTCCCTTATTATGGAACGGGGTCTCGATCTACATAAGACAGAGCCCCTCACTATCACTCTTCAAGAGGAACCTTGATGAGTGGATGCGTAACAGAAAGTTCACACCGGGGATCACACCAACAGCACTACTAGATAGGGGCCAAGGGTACTAGCTGCTAGTACAAGGGTCTAGGGAACTACTAAAGGGGCGGTGAATACCGCACAACGTGGCTAGGCTAATATATGCCTTCGGGCAGATAGCCCAATACCAACCTATGAACATATGCCCCATGGCATTTCATTTCCATTTACTGCTATCCTTATACACTTTGAATTACAGTGTATGTTTTCTGTAATGGTAAAGTTCAGGTCCTTCTATTTTCATTTCACCCTGACTCCTATAGCTGTGCATTCCGGCCCTGTGTTTTCATTCCTCAGCTATAATACCATACATTTGGGCAGGAATTCCACCTCTCTGACCATGCTTTCGGCTTCCTGCAGTCCCTCTTCACACTTGCTCCCTCATCCATAACCCCACCCCACCCCAGCCTGGGTGCCATCTGCAAACAGACTGATACAGCTTTCCATGTCCTATATGAAATCCATGACCAATGCATTAAACAAGGTTGGAGTCAAGAATGCTCCCTACCGAGTAACATTGTCCAAATTCCAGACCCTTCGACAGTGCCCTTCCCAACTTTCATTTTATATTCTCTAAGCACTTCTTTAACCATGAAGATTACACTGACTTGTAACTTCCAAGGCTACTTCTAGCTCCACCCTTTGTATACTGGTAGCCCTACCACTTGTCTTCAGTCTCTTGGGACCACCCTTCTCTAAGGGACTGTTTGAAAAGTTCTGTTAGAGGTTTCATCTAAACACTAGCAGCCTTTTTGGGAGTCCTTTATGGGCACCCCGTCTGGTCTCTGCACCTTATCCTCCTTTAGTCGCCTGGCTGTCTTTTCCATCAATTATATTTATCCCTTCTGTCTATCTCTCTCTCTCTCTCTCTCTCTCTGTCATTCCCCTACAGATGTTCTCTCAGCCTTGTGCCTTTCCTTCTGCTTTTTTGTTGAACATATACATAAAATACTCAAGTAGAATGTTCCCCTGTTCTTTGGCTTCTTTATGTGTCTGTCAATCCCAACTTGTTCCCTAAGTTTTCTCTCCGTCTTTTTTCTTTCTTCACTGTATCTGTTGTAGTACCTGCTTCTCACCTTCACTCGTTCTCTTCTTTTGCTTTCCTAACAAACTTCCACCCATTTTCTAAACTCTATGTATCCTTTTCTATAATTTTACCCCATGATCCCTCAGTTCTTGTATCTTGAGTCTTTTTTTTAAGCCAGGCTGTTTTTTTCCTTCTTTTGCCCTGTACACTGTTTGCAACTCTTTTCCACCTCTCCCCAAATTGCCCCTTTTATAGTTTCCCAGAATTCCTTCTTTCACTTGATCTCCTACTACTTCAATACCAAGATCGCTTATTATGTCCCGCTTTCATCTTCCATAATCTGCTACCAAATAGTCCTAGGCCCGTCTCTTTGGTATTTCTTCAAAGCCGGTGAAAAGCATGCTGATGCATGGTCAGTGTTAGCCAACGAAGCCCTGACCTACAAATCTTGCACTTCATCCCACTATAGAGAAAAGAGTCAATTCTTTTCTTAGTCTTTGTTCCAGCTGGTATTATACTCAATATCTTCCAAATCCATACTGTACATGACTGGATCCTTTCATGAATTATAATATTAATGTGATTAATGCTGTTCTCCTTGATTATTCCTGCTAGTTCTAAACTGATCCTGTTCCACTCTTTTAGATACTTGGAAAGCCCTTGAGGAATGTAGTGGCTAGCTATAGGGTACATTTCAAAATGAAACAAGCATAATAAAGTCAGCAGAAAATTCTAGGTTTGAATATAGCTTCTCTTTTATACTTGGGGGGCTTAGTAAATGTTATAACTTTTCTTAGTGGTCATTGTTTTTTCATGAAAATAAGCACTTGCACCAGATAGTCTTTGCACAAATTAAAAGAATAAGCTGAAAAAAATGTTGTTTCATGTTAGGATGCAATATTCCCTAAGTAGTTACATACAAATGATGCTCTGTACCATTATTCCATTGTTCTGTAATAGTGCTTTATTTTTGAAAGTATGCTGGTCTGTGAAATGCAGATAATGAAAGTGGTGCTATGTTAGAGAAATGGCATCCATGTCTAGAGCTGCACTGCTTCACTTCCTGATAGTGTTAATGTGTCTAGAAGGAACTATTCCATCCAGTGGAAATAAGTGTAACAGCAGACGTGCACAGTAAGCAGACCCACACTTTGTATACCATGTGCAGTGCATGAGACCCTTCTTTTCTACCAGGAAAAACAAGATGTTCACAGGCATACCATTCACCCAGTATATGACATGTTCATTGTCCATTAATAAAAACATAAAATGGGTGTCATCAATGACTCCAAAAAGGTCTTATAAGCAGCATTAAACAACTATTCTGCAATCTTTCTGCTCCTCAGGAGTACAATTGCAATGTATTTCTGACTCTTTGCCTATTTAACACAGGAAAAAACAATCTGGATAATCCAGTGTACACTTTACTACAGAGGAATGAAATAAGTATGGTTTTTACACTAAGACTGTGTGGATATTCAATGCATCCTCAGATGAAAACATTATCAGATATACAATTGTTACCACTGCAGATATGGCCATATTGAAATTGCCATCATAATATACACAAACTTGAAACACCCTCAGTCAACAGTGCCTTTATATACTACTTTTGTTCATAGACCATGAAGGAAGATCACCAAGTTGAGAGGAGTGGATGGACAAAGTAGTCATGACCACGTAGGGCAGGTAAATTCTCATAGGCCGCCCCTCATGACTCTTCCTTCCTAGGATATTGACTTCAGCTTGCAGGGGAACAAAGATGAGAACAAAAAAATAGCCTCGTCACAAGAATATATGATGCTGTTGGCTGACAGCTTTGCTCTACTGTCCTCCCTAGCTGCTGCTGACAACCTCATCTGGGGACTAATACAGATCCAGAGTTAAAATTCTCATTCCCTTCCTTCTCCCCAGGGCAGTTCAGGAGAAAGATGGGGGGGAGCCATGGGAGCGTAGTCAAAAAGGTGATAGTCAGCTGGTGTAGGAAACTCCAAAAAAGTTCACAGAGCTACCGTTATATACTACATATTTTAAACCACATATGTGATGTGATCTATCTCAGTCTATAATGTCATAATATTGGGGTTTGGCTTCTTTGATATCTTTTATAATTTTATTTGTTTGTCCTGGCATTCATTTTCCATGTTCATTATGAAAAATAATTCCTTTTGCAGGCTGTACCTTTCCTATCATTTTCCTATCTCTATTAATCCTGGGTTTTAACTTTAAAGCCAGGATGGATGAGATGGTCTCTGGGTTTGCATTTATTTATTTATTTGTGAAGCTTGACACTGACTTCAGCGCCATTAGTTTTCCTATCTCAAGCTCCCATGTTGCTACAGTAGAGCACCTAATTACCAGGTAAGTTTTCCTTCTCCTAGCAGGAAGGACTCTAGGTCTATCTGGGTCTAGTATGTCTCACAACAGGA
Source organism: Protopterus annectens (assembly GCF_019279795.1). NCBI lineage: Eukaryota > Metazoa > Chordata > Ceratodontiformes > Protopteridae > Protopterus > Protopterus annectens. Next base: position 644,749,369 of record NC_056747.1, read on the forward strand.
CAAGGGGAAGATAGTTACTAGTTGGAGTCTGTTGTACTGCTTCTCAGGATAATGTTTTTTTTTTTTTATCTAATTTTCCATGGGACTACAACAGGTAGTGATGTCAGCATGCCTTTGCCAGCATGCTCCAAGTCATGCAGTTTAAGAAGTCTGCCTATCCCCGAACATAACATTATGTCCTCTTGTGTGCCTCCTGAATTCCACCAGGGGGGTAATACAACATCAATGCAAACCCCTCCCTTTGATTCCTCCTCTCCCCTTCTCCCCCAGAATAGGTATACTGGCTGTCAGCTGCTCAGGCAGCCATTTATAGCTAACTCTCAGAGTTCCTAGTTCACTAGTTGACCTTGGCTCACCAGCTGCATAGACAAATGCTCTATATTTGTGCCAGGAAGCCAGCCTGGAATTGTAGTATCAGTAAAGAGACAGTATTTAGGATGTTAGATCTACATACCTTACCAACAGCCATAAGCAATGGGATAGTTTAGAAATGAAAACCACATATGTCCATGTGTAACTGTGAACAATATCCATGCAGAGTACGTACCTGATGATATCAGCTACAGACTACACCGAACTGCATGCACAGCTATGTGCCAGTAATGTAGAACAAACTGTGCATCTATGCAAAGCAAGA
>NC_056747.1:644755005-644765005 GCF_019279795.1 Protopterus annectens
AAGCCCAGTTTCTAAAAAGCATTGCTACTCCATTTCTATGCAGTAAAAGAATTAAAGATGTGTGATAGATTTTTCTGCTACATTTATATTTTCATCACTTTGCTCATAGTTTCATATGTGATTACTAGGCTAAAAGCCCATGAAGGCATTTTTAATTCTAGCCTTATTTTCACATTAGTAAACAAATGGATAATTACCCAAGGGCAATTAGTTTGGGCTGGCCATATTTTCCTATTTATACATGACTAGATATGTTACCTGAGTTGTGTTGAGGTAGAAAAGCATTTACAAGCTCCATTTGTCAAATAGGGGCATAGGTGTCAGTCCATGTATACATTTCCAATTCTTCATCCACTGTTCATGAATAGGGGATGAGCTCTGCTTTTCATGGATGCTAAGCTTGCTTCCTACAGGGGAGGTCTCTGAGACACATGCCTTTCCCTCCAAAATGTTCTATTTAAGTTGCAACCAAGGTTAAGTTCCTTCATTCTGGTGTGTCTAATACTATTAGACTTGCAGATGTGAAGCAAGTCCATCAATACGGGAATAGAGATGCTGCCTTGTAGTTCAGTCATAGATCACCTCTCGGCAGTCTGTATGAAAATGCGTATAATGATAAGGCTTTGAGGAAGCCACAGTATGCCATGTGGTTTACACCTTGATTTATTTATTTATTTATTTTTTGACAGGAATCTCTGTGTGCATTCCAGTTGTTACAAATGCTTTGCATGGTACACACTGAAGGGGACATTGTACTCAGTGATCAGTCTGATGGGGCCAAATATAGGGTGACAATGACATCTCTGGACCTGGAAGCTATAACCTTGTTTATAAGTTGTGCAGTATGGGATGATTTCCTCATAACAGTAGACACATGATTGTCAAAAGCCAAGTCATGGTCCACTTGTCCCCAAGTCCCTAAACACTTGTTCATCTCATGGGTATATTGTCTATGTTGTAATTCCCAGGGTTGATCACCTTATCAAAGGATACTATAGTACATTTTTTCCATTTAGTTTTACACCATGGTTCCTGCACCAAGTACTAGTTGGTGACAAGCCTTCTTAGATGAAATTTGTATCCTTGGGGATTCAATAATTGTAGCAAGTTTGAAGTCATGCTAAAACTTGGTCAACCAAAAACCTTTAACTTTAACTTTGGCCTTCCAAAAATAAATGCCAAAAAGGAGCATCCCCAGCTCTGAGGCACGAGGACTCAATGGTGACTGTTTTTTTTTTTTTTTGTGGAAGCAGTGTCTTCTATCCTGACTTCTTTTGTCCAATCTGTGAGTCATTTGGGTAGACAGTGGGTGACATAGGGTTTTACTCCTAGTTTCATGAGTTTGTTGACAATTCCTGAATGGCAAATAGTGTCAAATGCCTTGGCTAGGTCAGGATAGGCAGTGTGCACCATTTTCCCTCATTTGTGGTTTTAGTGACTTTCTTAAAAAAGTCTACCAGGCTGAGCAGGCATGATCTGCCCTTGATAAATTCGAACTGTGTTTGATCCAGTGTTTGATCCAGTGTCTGAAGGTTACCTATGTCTTTATTTGAAATATCCATGATGATTTTTTCCATGTCCATGCAAATAAGACTAGTTAAATGTATGGGTCTGTAGAAGGCCTGCCTTTGTGCTGATGAATATTGTTGTAGCCCTCCATTCACTGTCTATGGAGCCAGTTTGGAGAGTGAGGCTGAACAGTTATTCCAGATGGCTAGATAGATCATGTTTTATGCTATTTTTGGCTTGGTGCATGTTTTGGAGACCTGTTCATTAGGAATAGCCAGGGATGTTATAGTTGAGGGTATTTCTTGGGGGTTGATGGGGGGCAGAGCAGGGTGAAGTTAAATTTAAATTCATCAGCCAGTAGATTTGCAATATCCTCTGCTTCTGTGTAAGTGGTTCCCTTTCCAATCAGATTAGCATTCTTGGGCATCACTTTTGAGGTTGAGGACATAGCTAAAGGCAGCCTTATGATTATCTTTTGCCTACATGGCTGTCTTTGCCTCAAATTTGGCTTTGTTGGATTTAGTAAGACTCCTGAATTGCTTATTTATTTTGATGATGGATTTTTTGCCTTGATAGTCATTGCCCTTCATGAATTTGGCCCTGGTCTTCCTTTGTTATATAGCTTATTGATATTAGGATTTCCCCAGGGTGTCCTTGTTTTCAGAGGTTATCCTACGCTTATTTCAGATAGGTGCCACTAACTCATTGCAGTTGTGTGCATGATGGTGTAGAGTTTCTGTAAACATTTACCCATAGGCAGTTGAGTTAATGTAGTTGAGGGAGCTTGAAATTTTGCCAGGGGTCACTCTGAGACCATTTGGCATAATTGTTAAGGTCCTCTACTGTCATGCACAAGGTACAAGGTTTGATCCTGAGCCCTGACCAATGCCTGTTACAGAGTTTGCATGTCTCTCCTGTGGCTCTGTGTAGTTCCTCCCACCTCTCAAAAACATGCTGAGTGTTTCCATCTCAAACTCACCCAAGAATGGAGATGTGGGCAGCATCACAGACTCTAGATACTGCCCTATAAGGGGAAGAGTTGTATAGACCAACTGCTTTGGGCATCTACTGTGGTACACACTATCCTCAAGACAGAAGAACACAGATCACAGAATGCATGCCATGCCTGGATTAGCCACTGGAGAGTGTAAAATATGGTTCTAGGTAGTTTGGTTGTGTTGACTAATGTCACCAAATGGGCATGGGTATTTGCTGGTACTAAATGGGCTGAAGACCCGACCTACTCCAACCTACACCAGGAATCCATGCTAATGGTGGGAGCAGTATATGTGCTCCTATTGGCCAAAGTGTGCCCACTATGAAGCCCAGCAGCCCTAGATTAATAAACTACATGCCAGCCGGTGCCCAGATGCCCAGCTTGGGTTACCTATTGAGCAAAAGCTGTATGTAAAACCAATCAATCTGCCAAACACGAACTAAAAATTGCTACACTCAGTGTAGGTTCACTGACAGAACACAGCTTGGAAGTGAATGACATGATGGTAAGGAGGAGGCTGTACATCCTTTGTTTCCAGGAGACAAGATGGACGGGCAGTGCGGCAAAGCCGTGTGGCTTGGGATCCAGAGTCTACATGTGACTTGGTATCTAGATTCTACTACTCAGGAGGAGGGCCGACCAGAAATGGTGTGGGAAATGTGGTGAGGCAGAGTCTTCAGAAGACAGTGAGGGACGTCATCAGAATTAGTGACAGACTCATGACAATAAGACTCCAGCCTAAAGATAGGGCACTATTCATAATCTCAGTTGTGATACAGAGAAAAAGAGTGCACTCAGAATGCAGTTGCAGAACCTACTAGATAAAGCAGGGCAACATGAACTGATGTTGATAATGGTTGACCTGTATGCACATATCGGTACAAACAGAACAGAATATGAGGACTTTCTTGGTCCACATGGGTGGGGCAACAGGACTAAAGAAGTAGAGGCCAGTCAAGACTTCTGTCTGGCAAAATGACTTGATGGTGGCCAACACATGGTTCAGCAAGTGAGACAGTCAGAAGATCACATACAAGAGTGGCCAACATGCAACTCAGGTGGACTTCCTCCTAGTAAGGAAAGGACACTGGGGTAGAATGAGTGACTGCAAAGTCATCCCCAGTGAAACTGTCGGCCCACAGCATAAACTGCAGGTTGTCACAGTTGGGTGCAAGAAGTGGTCAGAGAAGGCTCTAAGGCCAACAGAGACCAAGCTGAAAAACTTGGAAGTTGACTGGAGGTAAAGCACAGCAGTTCAAGGCATTACTCAGGGCTCTGGAACATCAAGAAATTGAGGAAAGAGATGGATTTGAAGAAGAATGGCAGCATCTCAAAACAGCATGTGTGAGGACTACAGAAGAGATGTGTGGCTGAATCAGGTATGGAAATAAGGTACATAAGGAAAGCTGGTGGTGGAATGCTGAAGTCCAGGAAGTCATAAAAAGAAAGAAGAAGTGCAGGAAAAAGTTGACGGTAGAAAAGATGGACCAGGCTAGGAAGGACTACTGGTTAGCTACCAAAGAGGCTAAGTGAGTGGTTGCAGTTGCAAACAACATGGCATTAGAGGCACTCTACCAACTTCTGGAAAGTGACTCAGTAGGTGTCTCAAAGAAACTCTATCAGGCTGCAAGACAAAGACAGAAAGATAAAGAAGATAGTCAGATGCCCTTCATAAGGGATGCCAGGAACAACATGCTTAACAGTCACAGGACATGAAAGGCAAATGGAAGGAGTACTTCCAGTAACTTCTAAATGAAGAAACCCCCACATAAGCTGTACTGTTTCAGACACAACCTATCATGAAAGAAGAGGAGGAGCCCACCCTACAAGAAGTATGAACAGCATTAAGGAAAATGAAGTCAGGAAAAGTAGCAGGCTCAGATGAGGTCACAGCAGATATGATAAAGATGTTGGGTGAGATAGGGGAGAAATGGCTCCTGGGGGTACTCATAGCAGTATGTAGAGAAAGGCATATCCCAGATTACTGGAGAATAAGCACACTCATGTACAAGAACAAAGGGGACATCACAACTGTGGACAGTACAGAGGTGACAAACTCCTATCACACTGCATGAAAGTTCTGGAGAGGGTGACTGACAAACGAATATGTGGATTAGTAGAAATTAAAATGGGAGATGAGCAAGTCAGATTCGGATCAGGATGCAGCATGACTGATCAGATGTTTGCAGAGAGACTTATAGCTGAGAAGAGGCTAGAGATGAGGAAACAGTCCAAACTGGCATTCCAAGACTTGGAGAAAACATATGATAAGGTCTCAAGAAAGATGATTTGGTTAGTCCTGAACTTATCTGAAGTACTGGAAAACTGGTAGAATCAGTGTGGGCTATGTACAAGGATCCAATGACTCAAGTACAGGCAGTGTTCGGTCTCAAAGAGGGGTTCCCTGTGGGAGTGGGAGGGCATCAGGGTTCAGCTCTAAGCCTACTGCTGTGAAACTGAACACATGTGGGATGAAACTGATTACAGATAAGACAATTATAATGGCAGGAAATGGGGGACTCAAAAGAAGCTGAGAGCTGAGATAGACGTGAAGATAGTGGAACTGGTTAACAGCTTCAAGTATCTAGGAGGGATGGTTGGGGAGAAGGGAAGTCTGAATGAGGAGGTCAAGACTAGAATCAGAGGAGCTGCAGCAAACTGACACAGAGTGGCAGGGGTAGAATATGAAGGAAGAATGCAGCAGCAACTAGAGGTGATGGAGATGAAGTGTCTAAGATGGTTGTTATGATGCACACTGTGGGACAAATGAAAAAGTGACGATAGCAGAACAGAAGCCAAAGTAGCCCCAGTTGTAAAAAAGGTCAAATAAAACAGATTACAATGGCTATGGGCAAGTGCTGAAAATCAGAAGGCAATCTGCTGAAGAAGATTTAGGACAAACAGGAAGAAGACAAGAGGAAAGAGGGCATCCTGCAAAGAGGTGGATGGATTGTGTGAGAGAAGACCTGTGACAGTCACATGAATCAAAGAAGGTAGGAGAATGGCATTGAATACAGAGGGATGATGACAAGTGGCACGACACCCCAACCCCATGTAGAAGATGAGAAAAAAGATGTTGATGATGATGATGAGGTCACTCAGTAGTAGGAGGTTAGCCTTGAAATAATTCCTAAACATTTAAAGGTTAGATGGGGGTCATAATTTTTAGCTGTATTTCAAGGGACCAACTTATAGTCCAACCTAACAAGTGAGGACTTTACACATGGGTGTGTAAAAAGGTCCCCCATATTTGTGAGTATCAGGTAAAGAATGTTGTCATTCCTGGTGAGTGTACAGACTAGTTGGTCCAAAGCATTTTTGTTAACAAAGTCCAGGAATCTCTGGCCCTGCATATTGGAAGATGTGCATGTTTTTCAGTCTATAGTGGGGTAATTGAAGTTGCACCTAACTACATTGCTGAGTTCGATGGTGAGTGACTCCATTATGTTTAGTTATGTGGTATGGGCATCCTGGGTCATTGAGGATGTTCTAAACCTTGCAATAATATGGTAAATGGACTTTACCTATAGTGAGTTGGATGTGGAGAAGCTCAAGTGAGTCATACTGCTTTACCAATCTTGAAGTGTGACTGTTATTGGAGAAGACAGAGACATGACAGACACCCTCAACTTTAGCCCCTTTCTGTGAAGAAGCTGTCTAAAAGTGTAGAAAGCATTATAGACTTGCACTGCTGGGGTGCTCTCTATGGTTCTAAACTATGTCTCTGTAACTACACAGACATCTACATTTTCAAGGATGAGGAGAGGCTGGAAGAAGTGAAGTTTTTGATTAAGACTTCTGACATTGAGCAGTAATACCTTCAGGTTGTCCTGGGTAGGTTTAGCTATGTTATAAGGTTTATCAGGTTGACACTACCTAAAATAGGCACTATGGGGATGGACAAAGTTTTAGCCACTATTTGGAACCAAAGGGGAAAAGTGCAGACCATCCTTGGTGAAGCAGCATGGTCTGTCAGCCATATCCTCCCACACTGACAATTATTGTTCCCCTTTTGAATGACTCCAAAAACTAAACCAATTGTTAAAGTCAATTATCTTCTGCTCTTATTGTGGCACCATTCTCAGAGAAAGTAGAATGCTGCTCAGTGCTGGGCTCATACCAGCCTAGAGCACAAAGTCTGAGATCTCCATCATGTTTCTTTTTATATAGTCCAGAAAGGTGCATCTCAGGGCATTTACACCCACAAGAGCAACAGCTGAGTCATGCTGGTACTTAGGGTTCAGTGACCTGAGTGTATGCATGATAGCTGAGTCATGCTGATACTTAGGGTTCAGTGACCTGAGTGCATGCATGATAGCTGAGTCATGCTGGTACTTAGGGTTCAGTGACCTGAGTGCATGCATGATAGCTGAGTCATGCTGGTACTTAAGGTTCAGTGACCTGAGTGCATGCATGATAGCTGAATCATGCTGGTACTTAGGGTTCAGTGACCTGAGTGCATGCATGATAGCTGAGTAATGCTGGTACTTAGGGTTCAGTGACCTGAGTGCATGCATGCTATGTCAGACCCTGGCCTCTGACAGGCAGCTAACCATGACTATATTCTGGCTCAGCTTGATGAGCAGAAAATCTGTGTCTCTCATGATGGAGTTACCTATGAGTAGGACAATAGCTTCAATGGAGGTTTGCCTTATGGGTTTATGAGTTGAGACACCTTACATTGAACTTGTATGTGTAGTTGTATGGTTTATGTTGCTTTAGTAGAAACCTAATGAGACTGCTGAGGATCCCCATTGTTATAGTTACATGTCAGAGATCTTTCAGGGTTGAGTAGATTACTTTTTAGAGCCTCAGCATATGTCAGTGTATGCGCTCGGTCATTAGAAAGGGTGATCGGCAGAATGTGGTGATGTGTTTACCTGATAATCTGTTTGGTACTTGTATTGATTGTATGTGAGAGTCTTGCCTCCAATAACAATGTATAATTGCATCTTTCACACAATGTCTCCAACTGTTTAAAAATGAGGTGGTTGTCAATAAATGTGAGATAATTGCTGAATTGTCTAAGGATGCCCATTTCCACCAAGCTAGCTGCAGACACAGGAAGAAATTGCTCTTCTCTGTCCAAATCAGGTGTCTGCCTCTCATCCGTGTACTTGGGTATTATTTGGGAATGATTTTTATAGAGATGATTGGGTTCTAAGTACCTGCATCTATCTATATAGGGCACTCTTAATCACTGCTGTACGATGCTAAGTTTTGTGCAAAAGTGCCAACTTTATATAGGCACTAAAACTACGTAAATAAGCAAAATGGCCCACTGGCCAATCACAAAAAAAAAATCACTCAAATGATTTCTTCAGCATTTCCCAGGCTTATAACAGACTAGGCAACTCTACCAGAGTGCAGACCTAACCTTTCTAATTATAAACATCACTACAGATGATCCACAAGGGAAGGAGTACAGTAACCAATAAAAATAATACTAGCAGTCTCTTGAAATAAGTTGCCTAAAATGTGCAGAAAAGAGCAGCAAACACAGTAAAATACAGTAGTACTTTAAGGTAATTAGAAGTGCAGAAACACAACAAATATTGCATAAATGTTACACAAAACTCATAAACAGCAATAAGTGCAATATAGCAAAGTATAATACTGCTACCACTCCTCATGGAATTTGTATATTTATAGTACCTGTAGTGCCACAGATTTGTTATACTCTTACTGATTCTACTACATGAGAAGAAATAATGGTTTTCAAAGCATACAGTGGATATAAAAAGTGTGCACACTCCTGTTAAAATGCCAGGTTTTTGTGATATAAAAAATGAGACCACAATAAATCATTTCAAAACTTTTCCCACCTTTAATGTGATGTATAACATGCACAATTCAATAGAAAAACAAACAACTCTGTTAGGGGAAAAAATATAAAAAAATAAAAAACATACAGTAAGCTGGTTGCATAAGTGTGTACACCCTTAAACTAATACTTTTTTGAGGCACCTTTTGATTTAATTGCAGCATTCAGTCTTCTTGGGTACACACCTGCCATCAAGTAAAGGGACTCTGATTAACCCCAAATAAAGTTCCAGCTGTCCTAGGATTTCCCTGACATTTACTCAGTTGCCTGCTATAGCAAAAGCCATGGTTCACAGATAGCTTACAAAGCATCAAAGGGATCTCATTGTTGAAAGGTATCAGTCAGGAGAAGGGTACAAAACAATTTCCACAGCATTGGATATATCATGGAACACAGGCAAGAAAGTCATCAAAAAGTGGAGAAAAGATGGGACAACAGTGACGTTGCAAAGAACTGGACATCCCTCCAAAACTGATGGAAAGATAAGACGAAAACTGGTCAAGTAGGTTGCCAAGAGATCTACAGCAATACTGAAAGAGCTGCAGGAATTTCTGGCAAGTACTGGTTGTGTGCTACATGTGACAACAATCTCCCATATTTTCCATTTGTCTGGGCTATGGGGTAGGGTTGCAAGACAGAAGCCTTTTCTTATACAGAAAAACATCCAGTCCCAGCTAAAATTTGCAAAACAATACATCAAGTCTCCCAAAAGCATGTGGGAAAATGTGTTATGGTCTGATGAGACCAAGGTTGAACTTTCTGGCCACAATTCCAAAAGGTATGTTTGGCGCAAAAACAACACTTTGCATCACCAAAAGAACACCATCCCCACGGTAACGCTTGCTGGTGGCAGCATCATGCTTTGGGGGTGATGTTCTTCAGCTGGAACTGAGGCTTTAGTCAAGGTAGAGGGAATTATGAACAGTTCCAATTACCAGTCACTTTAGGCCCAAAACCTTCAGGCATCTGCTAGAAAGATGAAGAGGACTTTCAATTTTCAACATGACAATGACCCCAAGCATACATCCAAATCAACAAAAGAATGGCTTCACCAGAAGAAAATTAAAGTTTTGGAATGGCCTAGCCAGAGCCCAGACCTAAATCCAATAGAAAATCTGTGAGGTGACCTGAAGAGGGCTGTGCACAAGAGATGCCCTCACAATTTGACAGATTTGAAACACTTTTGCAAGGAAGACTGGGCAAATATTGGCAAGTCAAGATGTGCCATGCTGATAGACTCCTACCCAAGAAGACTGAATGCTGTAATTAAGTCAAAAGGTGCTTCAACAAAGTATTACTTTGTGTGTAGACAACAAAGTATTAGTTCAAGGGTGTGCACACTTATGCAACCAGCGTATTGTACTTTTTTATTTTTTATATTTTTTCCCCTAACAGATTTGCTTGTTTTTCAATTGAATTGTACAGGTTATAGGTTACATCAAAGGTGGGAAAAGTTTTGAAATTAGCTATTGTGGTCTCATTTTTTTATATCACAAAAGCCTGGCATTTTAACAGGGGTGTGTACACGTTTTATATCCACTGTATATCTGGTGGTACCTCTTGGTATTTAAGATAATCACAAAGGAACACTACCCTCATTAGAAAACAAGTACTTCCTTCAGTAATCAAGATAAGATTAAGAGGCTGAAATTTCTATGAAGATTGCAGAT